>NW_015667279.1:203484-211233 GCF_001515625.1 Sinocyclocheilus rhinocerous
AGTACAACCTCACGGGGGCGAATAAACAAATTTCGATCCCACACCCCGGGAATGCCACAAATAGAGGGATCCTCCATTCCTGGTCACAGAAGCGAGGGTAAAAAGAGAGGGAGAAGCCCTCCTTGATCTGGGAACGTTAATAATTGAGATGCAACAGCAGTCACACCAAGCACAAGCATCCATAAGCAGTGGACAGATACTGTGCCCCTTTCTGACAGTGTACACACACCGCCCAGCTGAGCCTCACAAGCACGACGACACACACACACACACACGGTGCCAGAAAATGGCAGTGGACGATACACACCCAAAAAATCTCAACCCACCCTCTCACGCCACATATTACGAGAGAGAGAAAGGAAAAAATGAGAAGATGGAGAGGAGGAGACGTGGGAGACAGAGCCCGGAGGAGCCTGGGTTGCTGCAGACGAACCAACCTGAGCAACATCCCTCCCCCTCTCTCTCCACCACCAGCGTCCCCGTCTCAGCCTCTCGAAACCCTTCCCCTTCTCGGTTCCCGACCCTCCCGGGCGGCCGTACTGCTGTCTTACCTGCGGCTTGCTGGGAGGCTGCCTGTTCCGGCGGTAGGGTCTGGGCCTGGAGCGGGTGTAGTGCCTCAGTGTGTGTCCTTCGATGGGCAGGTCCATAGGGGGCTGAGGAGGTGCAGGCTCCGAGCGCCGGGGCTCTCTGTTGCTAAGAGCGGCAGCAGCAGCGGGAGCGGCAGCAGCATCTGCCTCTCTCCCCGAGTAGGAGGGGCTTCCTGGCTTCAGCTGGCCTGCCGTCGTGACTGACATCCCCGTGGCCAATGACAACGACAGGGCCTGCCTCCTCTCCTCCATTCCTACCCTGGAGACCTGAGGCCCTCCCCCTCCTCTCTCCTCTACCTCCTGCTGGGGATGTGTGGCCGCACGCGCCTGCTGTTCCCCTTCCACATCTAACAAACCTGCAGAGAGAAAGAGGGAGGAAGGAAATAAGGGACAACAGAGGGAGAGACTGAAGCCTGTATGATGTGTGTATCTACATGGAGAGGAGGAAATAGATCGAGAGAGAAGGAGGGAATGATGAATATGCAGATATGCAGCAGAGGATACGAGAGGGGGAATGAAAGATCAGTGAAAAAGGGAAGGAAAGGGAAAGAGGAAGATAAAGCTGGACATGATGGAGGGTTCAGGATATCCACATGATTGATGGAGACACCCAGAGAATCTCACAAAAACACGCCTAGAATGTCATGTCATGTTTTACCCCAAAATCAATAAATATACAGTCTAATTTATTTATGATTATATTTTAGATATGGGAAATCAAGCCTAATTAAAGAGGATTCAGATTTTTGCACTGTGACATTATTTTTATGACAGTTAAGCACATCCCTCCCCATCACATCACATTCATTACTCTCAGTGGTGATTATCATTACTGTAATATTTTTTTTACTGCATTACAATAAAACTGTTTTGGTTTGTTTGATTCTTTTTTTTACAGTAAGCCAGTATAATAAACATATATATATATATATATATATATTATTCACACACACGTACACAATACAGTTTAACGTTATCTTTTTTTTTTTTTACCAAGTTTCTTATGCTCACCAAAGGGTGCATTTATTTGATCAAAAATACAATGAAAACAGAAATGTTGCAAAATATTATTTAAATTACTACAATTTAAAAAAAGTTTTTGCTATAAAATATTTTAAAATGCAATTTATACCCATGCAGTTGTAACACCCCTGTGGACTGTTTGTTGTGGTTTCTTCCTGTCACGGTCACGGTGTGTGGAGGCAGGCAGGATGACGAGGACGACAAGGATTCAAATAAGGATATTTAATGTAGAGACAACAAGACAGTAGGGCAGATAACGAGGGGCAGACAGGTGAGCACACTGAGGATAATTAACTAATGATTGAACGGGCTAAACCAACAAAAGGGGAAGTGTAACACCCCTGTGGACTGTTTGTTGTGGTTTCTTCCCCTTGTGTTGGTTTAGCCCGTATAATCATTAGTTAATTACCCTCATTGTGCTTAGTTCCTGTCTGTCTGAGCTTTACTTGTCGGTTATTGTGAATGTTACCCCGAGTCCGAGTGTGTGTGTCTCATCTACCCGTATCTGCCTTGTTGTCTCTACATTAAACATCCTTATTTGAATCCTTGTCGTCCTCGTCATCCTGCCTGCCTCCACACACCTTGACCGTGACAGCAGTAACCAGTATTCCAGTCATTAGCGTCAAATTGTTCTTCAGAAATCATTTTAATATTCTGAAATGGTTCTCATGAATCATTTCTTATTGTTAACAATGTTGAAAACAGTTTGGGCTGACTAATATTGTTGTGGAAACTGTATTGATTTTTTTTTCAGAATTCTTTTATGAATAGAAAGTATAAAAGAAACATTATGAATGTATTATTTTGATTCATTTATTGCATCCTTGCTTAATAAAAGTATTCATTTAATTAAAAATACAAAAATCAGTGCTATGCATTATAGTAATATCACAATACAAAAATGGTCTGAATAACACTAGGCTTCATCTTGTTTAAGCAAATTAATTATAATTTCTTCCTCCGATTTATTTTGGGGTGAAATGTGACTGAAACAAGAAAAAGGAAAGATAAGAGCAGAGATAACAGAACAGGTATACACAAAGAGCAGAGGAAGAGGAGGGTGGCAGACCGGGGGAGGGGCTTTGTCATGGTTGTAAGCGGGTGGCCCCCTCCCTCGTCTGAGGGGCTCAGTGGTGTGAGAGTAACAGGGCTATGCTCCAGTTAGCTGCTGCCAGCAGTGTTACACAGCTGATTATATTTAGTAGAGACAGGGTGGGACCTCCCAAAATCAATCCCCCCACTGTCTCAGACTCACACACACACCACAGATAGACGACCAATTAGACAGGGAGGGGAAGTCCCATGAGGGGGGGGTCCTGCTCTTGCAGACAGGACTTCAAACAACAAAGCACGCTTTTGAAGTCACATACACTGTAGCACTACTTCAGTGCAGACTGCATCACATACACACAATCTCACGCATTTGCACAAGTTAAACACACATGTGTTGTCATTAAATCAGTTTGTGCATGCTATAGTAAAGGATGTGGTTGAATGTGGTTTGCATAACCATATATAGTTGATTGATTGTAAAAAATCATGCTGGCTTTGTTCAGATAAGAGCAATGACAAGTCTTTAACCCCTCCATATTTGATGACTGCATAATTAAACAGAGCTGAACATGACCTCTGACCTCAACAGCTGTGGTGTGTGTGCCAGGGTTTGTTACAGCCAATCATCTTTCAAGTAATGCACAGCTATGATGTCACCAGTATATGCTACATCCAATCACATGCGATTTAGGAGTGCAAAGGCAAAGACAAATGACAAAGGGCGAGACTTGTGCAAGAAGCACTTGTCGGCATCAAGACACAAGGGACTTACTTTTGATGGAAGGGGCGGGACGGATGCTACGGGAGTGGAAGCTGTTTCTCCAGTTTACAGGGACATACTGTGGACAAGTGGAGAGAAAATCAAACTTAAATGCATACAAGTGACTGCAATCAAACTCACGCTCTAGATTACTAAAATAATTTGAATATTTTTTATCAAACTCTAATTATAAAACAATAAATTCTGTGAAAAATAAACAAGCTGTGTTGAAGCCATAATTGATATTATGTGAACGCACATCACTTTCAGGCTGCAAAAGTGGGCTCTAAATGCCTTCCTTAGACCACTTTGAAAAACTGGGATTTTTTTTAAATCTGGAAATTAGTTCCAGAAACAGATATGTTGCAGCAAAAAAGAATTTCCATTTTTTGTATAGATTCTTAATACAAGTTTTCTTAATACAGATGTCCTTCCACTTTTAATCATTCTCAAATCATACTGGAGAACATGGATCATCAATTATGACATAAAGTGGTGTAGATTATTCAGCAAAATGCTAAGAAATCATGCACTTTGTGTTAACTTTTAATCAATTATTTAATCAATTAACTCAAATTACTATCCTGATGATATAATTAGAAATTTGTATGAGAGAAATACAAAATAAAATAATTTTCATTAGCTGTCTCAGACTTTTATACCCCACTAAATATTATTAGGCCATGCTGTTATTTTGCTTGGTAACTGTAAACGGTCTATGATTAGTCTAATATGAACTATATTGTATTTATACTATTATACAATTTTATAAAAGCAACAAGCCACACAAGGCTGTGTTACTGTGATTTTAAAATGCTTACTAATTTACTTACACTACCATTTCAAAGTTTGCAGTCATTAAGATTTTTTAATGCTTTTGAAATGAGTCTATACGGAGCCCCGCACATGACATGCAAGAAAAAAGAAATAAATCGTGCGCACGATTTACTAATTCGTTCCCTCAATGTACTAAAACGTGCACACGATTACTATTTCGTTCCCTCGATTTGCTAAATCTTGCGCACAATTTATAAATCGAGGAAACAAATTAGTAAATTGTGCGCACAATTTATAAATCGAGGGAACGAAATAGTAAATCGTGCATACGATTTAGCCTACTATTTTTTTCCTGCATGCCATGTGCGGGGCTCCGTAAGTCTATTACGTTGCATTTATTTACTCAAAAATACAGTAAAATCAGTAACATTGTAAATTATTTTTACAATTTAAAAAAAAACTGATTTTCTATTTTTAATATATTTAAAAATGTAATTTGTTTCTGTGAAGATAAATCTGAATTTTCATCAGTCATTACTCCAGTCTTCAATGTCACATGATCCTTCTGAAATCATTCTTATATTCTAATTTGGTGCTCAAGAACATTTCTTATAACTATCAATGCTGAAAACAGCTGTGCTGCTTAATATTTTTGTAGAAATTGTGACTTTTTTTAGGATTCTTTGATTAATAGAAATTTCCAAATAACAGCATTTATTTGAAAAATAGCCTTCACTGCAACTTTTGAACAATTTAATGCATTCGTATAAGTATTAAGTATTCAATTCTTATACAATAAGTATTCATTTCTTTCAAAAAAAAATATTACTTTTGAGTTGTAGTGTATGTGCAACATAAAAACAAAGGAAAAGTCCTGAGTAAGTGTTGGATCGGAAAGCTAGAATCAAGCAGACATGCTCTGTCCTCACATCATCTGTAGGGAATTCATGCTCCATCACTCTGAGCTGAGGAACATTGGCCTTGATATTGGTGGACTGGGAAAACTCCCTCATGTGCTTGTCCTGTAAGCAAGCGTGATATATATTTCATGCCATACACATGCACACACAATTCTCATGTGCTCAATATACACATTCATAAATGCAAACACTTACCAGCTTTTCCTGAGCCACTGACAAATCTTGAAGAACTTCATCAATTATACTTCCCACCAGAGAGACACTGACGGACAGTTTCAGTTCACTGAGAAAAAGTGAGAGAGGGGAGCACAAAGTAAAAACAATCTTTTTTTTACTAAGAGTCTAATATTGTTTATATAGTGATGTGTATGTGCATCCCACCTGAGCTTGTTTCTGATGCTGTTCTCTGTCTCTTGCATTGTGTTTTGAATGAAGTGTGCAGCCTGACGTGTCTTCTTGGCCACACATTCTGCCAGATGCTCGTTGACACTTGACCTCTGGACGACTCTGGGGCAGGTCTGCTGGGCAGACTGCAGCATTGCCGTTGCCAGTTCCTGCAAAACACAAGAGAAAATCTGATTTGTACTGCCATCGAATTACAGTGACCTCCACTAAAGCAATAAACATACTCAACTCTCGATCTCGATCATACTACATACCAGACACTACAGAAACACCCAAAACTTGTAAATTATTTTTACAATTTTAAAAAAAACTGATTTTCTATTTTTAATATATTTAAAAATGTAATTTGTTTCTGTGAAGATTTTTAATTTCCAAATAACAGCATTTATTTGAAAAATAGCCTTCACTGCAACTTTTGAACAATTTAATGCATTCGTATAAGTATTAAGTATTCAATTCTTATACAATAAGTATTCATTTCTTTCAAAAAAAAATATTACTTTTGAGTTGTAGTGTATGTGCAACATAAAAACAAAGGAAAAGTCCTGAGTAAGTGTTGGATCGGAAAGCTAGAATCAAGCAGACATGCTCTGTCCTCACATCATCTGTAGGGAATTCATGCTCCATCACTCTGAGCTGAGGAACATTGGCCTTGATATTGGTGGACTGGGAAAACTCCCTCATGTGCTTGTCCTGAAAGCAAAATGTCACATGATCCTTCTGAAATCATTCTTATATTCTAATTTGGTGCTCAAGAACATTTCTTATAACTATCAATGCTGAAAACAGCTGTGCTGCTTAATATTTTTGTAGAAATTGTGACTTTTTTTAGGATTCTTTGATTAATAGAAATTTCCAAATAACAGCATTTATTTGAAAAATAGCCTTCACTGCAACTTTTGAACAATTTAATGCATTCGTATAAGTATTAAGTATTCAATTCTTATACAATAAGTATTCATTTCTTTCAAAAAAAAATATTACTTTTGAGTTGTAGTGTATGTGCAACATAAAAACAAAGGAAAAGTCCTGAGTAAGTGTTGGATCGGAAAGCTAGAATCAAGCAGACATGCTCTGTCCTCACATCATCTGTAGGGAATTCATGCTCCATCACTCTGAGCTGAGGAACATTGGCCTTGATATTGGTGGACTGGGAAAACTCCCTCATGTGCTTGTCCTGTAAGCAAGCGTGATATATATTTCATGCCATACACATGCACACACAATTCTCATGTGCTCAATATACACATTCATAAATGCAAACACTTACCAGCTTTTCCTGAGCCACTGACAAATCCTGAAGAACTTCATCAATTATACTTTCCACCAGAGAGACACTGACAGACAGTTTCAGTTCACTGAGAAAAAGTGAGAGAGGGGAGCACAAAGTAAAAACAATCTTTTTTTTACTAAGAGTCTAATATTGTTTATATAGTGATGTGTATGTGCATCCCACCTGAGCTTGTTTCTGATGCTGTTCTCTGTCTCTTGCATTGTGTTTTGAATGAAGTGTGCAGCCTGACGTGTCTTCTTGGCCACACATTCTGCCAGATGCTCGTTGACACTTGACCTCTGGACGACTCTGGGGCAGGTCTGCTGGGCAGACTGCAGCATTGCCGTTGCCAGTTCCTGCAAAACACAAGAGAAAATCTGATTTGTACTGCCATCGAATTACAGTGACCTCCACTAAAGCAATAAACATACTCAACTCTCGATCTCGATCATACTACATACCAGACACTACAGAAACACCCAAAACACATGACAAAACTCCACCTGGATTTCCTCAGTGATCTCACTCCTCAAGGCGGTAGCAGCATCATTGAGAATGCATTTCAGCATGTGACCACTAGAGGGCGCTCTGCCCAACTCATAAAGCCCTGCGAAAGACTGCGGGGAAAGGCCAAATGTCAAACGTCACAAGTATATTAAAAGCATCATTATATTGTTATAGAAATTTCAAACTATATATATATACACATATACATATAGTGTATTTTTCTATCCTGATCGCATGTGTCTTAATATATTATACGTTGCATATTCAACATATGTAAATCTTAATTCTCTGTTTTCTTTTAATATATCACAGATAAATGATCACATATTTCTGAAAGTCTGGTGTACACGTTTATAAGCATATATATATATATATATATATATATATATATATATATGTGTTTTTTTTTAATTAGATGAAAAAGGTTTTTGATGTTTCTTTTGT
>NW_015667279.1:211291-238649 GCF_001515625.1 Sinocyclocheilus rhinocerous
ATTTTATATTTATATATATATATATATATATATATATATATATATATGTGTGTTTTTTTTTAAAGTTTAAATAGTACTGCATAACAGGAATGACTTTTACACTACAGTTAAAAAGTTTGAGGTTGACTTTTTTTTTTGAATGATGTTAATACTTTTGTTCACTGAGAACACAAATTGATCAAAACTTAAAGTAGACCAAATTGAAATGAAAGACATTTATACTGTTACAAAAGATTTATATTTCAAATAAATGCTGTTCTTAATGGCTTAGCTCCTGCGTACCTAGCTAGTCTTCTACCACGCTACAATCCATCACGCTCCCTAAGGTCGCAAAACTCTGGACTTTTGGTAGTACCTAGGATAGCAAAGTCCACTAAAGGAGGTAGAGCTTTTTCGCATTTGGCTCCCAAACTCTGGAATAAATATCCTGATAACGTTCGGGGTTCAGACACACTCTCTCTGTTTAAATCTAAATTAAAGACATCCTCAATATTAATTTGCTACTTGCCCATGAGGATTAATACCTGTAGATTTTATTGTAATGCATTGTTTTCTGTTAATTCAATTGCTTCAGTTTTAAATTCAGACTGTGCATAATGCAGCCTCATTCAAAGCACATTTACTGAACTCTTTCAGTACAGTAACAATGTTTCTCAGGTCTATTAAATATAACTCCACCCCATATAATTGCTGTTAATAGTGTTCATCGTCTGTTTGATTACGTCTTTAATTGATTTTTCCGTACATTTCTGCCATATGTTTATTAACTGACAGTCACCACTGATAAGCTACCACTAAATATTGTAGAAACTTAATTTGCTGTAAAGTTGCTTTGCAACGATTTGTATCGTGAAAAGCGCTGTACAAATAAACTTGAATTGAATTGAATTAACTTCTTTTGAATTCTTTATTCATCAAAGAATCTGTTTTTCAACTGTTTTCATCATTGATAATAATAAGAAATGTTTCTTGAGCACCAAATCAGCCTATTAAAATGATTTCTGAAGGATCATTTGACACTTAAGACTGGAGTAATGGCTGCTGAAAATTCAGCTTTGCCATCTGAGGAATAAATCACATTTTAAAATATATTAAAATATATATTTTTTTTAATTCAAGTAATATTCACTAATATTACTATTTTATTTTTCTGATCAAATAAATGCAGCCCTAAGAGACTTCCAAAATATTCAAAAATCATACCAATCCCAAACTTTTAAAACGTAGTGTAAAAAAATCATGTTTTAAATCTGTAATATTGCAAACCATGTAGATGTGTAATCTCATACACTAATGGCCGTCTTTGCATGTTGAAGCGCTTCCTCTGCAAGCAAGATGTCCGACTGCACCTCTTGTATATTGTAGCAGGTTAAAGGATGCACACTTTCCTGTAGTTTCTTACAGAGGTCCTGCAATAACTGAGAGAAACAGAGACTTGTTCATAATGATCTGAACCCTCAGTATGTAGTATTACAGTCTACTATATCATAAGCAATAATAATTATATAGGAAAAATTATATATCCACACAAACCTGTTCAGAGCGAGTGGTCTTCAGTCCATGCTGCAGATGGCACATATCCTCACCTGTTCTATACTGTCTCTGATTGTTCCTGTGTAAAAAAGTCTGGATCTGCATATACACAAACAAAAGGAGTCCGTTTGATATCATTGTCTGTTCTTATGGTTTTCTACAGTCCTGGAAACAAGAACTAACTTTCTGTAAAGCCTCGTCCATCTTCTCTGGGGTGTTTCGGTACGCTTGAAGAACATCACTCATTGGAATGGACATGTTCTGTAGTGTCACGTTTCTGTTTGAAAGCACATATAGAAAACAATTTTTTTAACAAATGTAAGTCATTGAAACAAGTCTGTTTGTCTGTGGGGTGCTCTCACTTTTCCATGGCATTGGCCACATCCATAAATCCTCCAGCAGTCACACTGTTTCGGTCCCAAACCAGTGTTCTGTAAGAAATGACAGTGACTGCAATTTTGCCAAATAGGGCATGTTTTGTTGACCCTGGAAAAAGGATTCCTGACAAACATCATTTTAACCCCATATTTAACATCTACTCAAGTATAAATGCTGACTGATTAACAGGAACAATGATCAAGGAACATGTTCAACTTGACATAAATGTTATAAGTCACCACGTGGGGAAAATTACTTTAGCTTGGTGTTGATCATGAGGGCCTTTGCTAGCATCTTTGCTCCAGTGTCACCTATACAGTTTCCACTGATATCAATCTTGGACAGGCTGGCGTTGCTGCCCAGGCTGTTGATGAGGATGGTGGTACCAGTTTTCAACTTTGAATCACATACAGAAAGAGACTCCAGTGGCTAAAAAGTGTACAAAAAGAGAGGTCACTTTCCATGCCAAATGCACATATGAGACAACGGTCGTTATATTGAAGGGCTATATTTGCATCATCAAGTTCCATTGATCTTACATTTAGAGTCATTTTCATGGAGTCATTAACCTTTGGCTATAAGTCTCATTAAGATTTCTATCAAGGTCTGAGTCTCATTAGCTTTAGAAACAGTATCTACTGAGAAGTTTGGGTCGTGAAAGGCCAGCACTGATCCTTTGGAGACCATAAATGCTCCTATTAATGTGGATAAAGTTACATAAAGTTGAGAGTCTGTTTTAATGAGTCCTATATGTGAGTCAGAGCTGCTTGTGTAATTACTGAGCCCGGGCGTGCCTTGATAGAGAGGGATTCTGGGTAATTAAAACTCAAGGCTTGCTGGAGAAATGAGGCGTCTCTGTGGACCTTCTCTCTTTATTGGTTCTAGTATTACAGATGCAAACACACACAGAGGCACACATACCAATCTTTAATGTTAACTGAGCCAAAGACAGCAGCTCTTCCTACTCTCAATGTTATATGAGAGCTGTGGTCCGTAGGTGGACTTTCTGGTGTATGTATCTGTGGTGGATGGGGGAAGTGATCCTATTTTGCAGCAATTCTCATATCATTTGAGAGATCCTGGTTATGAATATGACTAAAGTATGATTCTAATGGAGTATTGAGAAGTGTGTGTGTGTGTGCGCGCGCGCGTTTTTGTGACAAATGAGGACATACATTTGTATAATGACAAGGGTATGACATAGGTATTACAAGGAGAAGGTGACTTTTCAGGACATTACCCCATGTCCCCACTTTTCACAAAAACAAACCTGAGTGTGTGTGTGTGTGTGTGTGTGTGTAGTGTTCTTGATTATTACAAATTATGTACTTACACACTCCTCCTCTTGAATTAGCTGTACAAGGCGATGTAACACATCTGTAAGAGCTCTGAGAGAAAGAGGTGGCATTTAAAATATGCATCATATGCATGAAAGAAAAAGGGGGAACAGGGTAGATATGACGTAGAGAGAGAGAGAGAGAGAGAGAGAGAGAGGGAGAGAGGATGGGCTGGATAGACTGAAAGGTGCATCAAAAATGTCTTTTAGTGATTTAAGTGTAATTTTAGTGCCTCCAAAATGGTAATAGTTTTCAAACAGGTTTCCTGAACACTCATACATCTAACCTCCAAATAAGCACACAAACAATTAAAAAAATATTACCTAGACCTTACCTAGACTTCATGGCAAAATTGCGTCCAATTGAAAGGTGCCGAATTGAATGACTGCGACCAATGGAGAGAATTAAAGTAACCATATTGCTCTCAAAACCTGTGAGAGAGAAACCACAAATTACTAATAGTGATTTGTCTATATATATATAATTTAATTTTACAGTAAGCGAGCCATACAACTTCTATCACACACAGCCACCATATTAGACAAGCCTCCTCTTTCTACATGCCAAGCAGAGGCAAAGCAAGCTCATTTTGGCCCTAATGCTTCTTGTGTCTTTATTTATTCTTTTAAGGCTGAGTAAGTGTTAACTGTTGAGAAATCCTAAACATCCTGCAAAGGGTCAACACAGAACGCATTCTAGGCACTAGTTCCAGTCAATAAGTAATTGTATCTAATAAGTACTACAATCTAATGAATAAGCACTGGTGTCTATTCAATACTTACTGGCATCTAATGAATATGTACTAGTATGTAATAAATAAGAACTAGCATATAATGAATAAGCACTAGTACCTTTAAAAAAGGTACTAGTACCTAAAGAGTAAGTATTAGTACCTAATGGAATAGAAAATAGTAGCTAAAAAGTACTTGTAGAATGAAAATAGATACTTGTAAGTTTTAAGGATTAAATGTTATAAACCGCTTGCTGTGGAGACACCGCGCAGCAGAATGGCAAATGTTATTGAGACATGTTTTAAATAGTTGTACTTCTTTTAACATGACATGTCATTTTGAAAAAAGGTGGCTATTTATTTCAGTGATATCTTGCAGGAATTACGATCATTTCATGCATACCATTCCATTAAAAAAAATCCCTAAATCCGTTAAATTTGACAGGTGTCAAATGATTTTGGGGATATTGTACCTGTCCAGTCGTGTATGTTTTCATCTTTTAAAATTCAAATATCTGTCTCATTTATTTCACACTGACACTGGTCTCAGTGTTTGTATATGTGTTCAGACAGGTGTGATAGCCCTGCAGCGGCACAGTGTGGGTCCAGTGGGTCATGTGTCATTTTGACTGATGTGTTGAGCCTTTTCTCCTCATGTAGCAGATACAACAACGCCTATATTTGCTTTGTCTCCTCCTGGGTTATAAAAATAGCATGGCCTGATTCCATCTTCTCCCAGCGTTCAACATTTTCACAAACATTGCTTCTATCTTAAAAAGCAACACTTGTTGCTTCAAGAACCACTCAAATGGTTTCATTTTCTATTAAGCAGATAACTAGTTCAACAACTAAGGAAGATTCCAGGTTAATCACAAAATAAACAGTTGATTACCACAGAGAATGAAATTCACTTGTGTCCCAGTTTGGGAAAAAAGAAAAGAAAAAGTAAAACCATGTACAGTAATAAAAACACTTAAAATGTGGCAAAAGGAGGGCTTAAAAGCAGAAATGTAAAGCTTGTACTTTGTAAAACATATGAAATGAATTCTTAATTAAAATGCACAATATTTGAGCAGTTAGGAATTGTCAGGGGAAAAAAACATATTTGATAGTACATATCTGATATTTATTGTGGTAGGAAGAGTGGGATTTTGGACCAATGAGATTTCACAGTGGGCGTGGCTACCCAGCAACACAAACAGAAACCAAAAGATGGCTGTTTGTCCTGATTAAGACTAAACTCTGATTCTATTTTCTGATTTTATGCTTTTATTGTTTATCGCTTTATCGCATCATCCCTGGTTACTTAGAATATGTTATTATAACAGTTTAAATCCATTCCACAGATTTTCCCTAAAAATCTATGCCAAAAATGTGGTAAATATCACCAGGTCATTTATTCAGATGTACACAACAGCCCCCTGCCTCGTCTTACTAATCTTGTGAAAAGAGGTTTTCTAAGCAGCAGGAGGACAAACGCGCGCACACAGCGAGGCAGATTAATTTATGCCTCCATCTCTCCATGTATCAGTCAGATATGATTTATAGCCTGATGTGAGGAGAGACCCTGTAACCCCTCTAAGTGCTGTTGTGAAAGAGATAGTCATTGAGAGCAATATAATAAATCTGACAGAAATAAAGAGGAAATCTGACAGAAATAAAGAGGAAGGTATGAAGGGAGGTTAATAAAGTGCCGGCCGCATGGAAGTGAGAATAAAATCAGAGACGGTACCGTTGTCAGACAGGTCCAGACTGCAGATGGCCTTGGCCTCAAAGATGTGTTCCTGAATCACCTGAGCTCCAGCCGACCTCAGCTACAGTAACACAAAGTACCACAAAATCACACACACAATTTTAAGAAAAGATTGATATAATTCTTTGATGTGTAAATGTGGGTGTGTGAATCTGTACCTCACAGCAGCTGATGTCAAGCTCCAGCTCAGATAGATGAATGTTGGTGGCCAAGCCCTGTAGTAACAATCTAAACACCATTTACACTGGGCATTAATAATGACATAAGAACAAAAGATGTCTACTTCAACATGTTATTTTCAACTTTCTATTTAAAAAGTAAATAAATAAATAATAAAGTTTTCCAACAGCACAACTGTTTTCAACATTGATAATAACAGGAACATGTTTCTTGAGCACCAAATCAGCATTTTTGAATGATTTCTGATCATGTGACACTGAAGACTGGAGTAATGGCTGCTGAAAATTCACCTTGGCATTACTAGAATACATTTTAAAATATATTAAAATGAGTGCTGTCAAACGATTAATCGCGATTAATCGCGTCCAAAATAAAACGCGATTAATCGTTTGACAGCACTAATTAAAATAGAAAAGAGCTATTTTTCATATTTTAATCATATTTTACAATATTACTGTTTTCAATATATTTTTGAAAAAATCTTACTGACCCCAAATGTTTTAATGTTACGGTATACAAAACTCATTACAGATATTTAGGCCATAAGGCCATCACAGGAGATATATTCAAGCTTGTAACACACACATTTATGGTAAAATTGGCACAAACCCCATACCTGAGAGCTTCTGGAGGTAGTTTAGTTCCAGACAATCCCACGTATTTTAACACAGTGCTCTTGCTGAAGAAATCCCTCACACTGCGTGTGACCTCTCGTACTTTCCTAGCAAAGCCACACAGATCAGTATGTACATGCAGCCTGTGTAGAGATGCTTTTAATCCATAATGTCACTTTTGATGGCTCACCTATGAGAAAAAGTGTTCCTGGAGAGGTTGAGGTAGCTCAGAGTAGTGCAGCAGCCCGCAGACAGAGACACAAACAACTAGAGAGAAACAGAAATAGACAGAGAAAGGTCAAAGATACTCTAGATACGTTTAGTGAAAAAAAATCAAGCTGGTTTACGGCTAGCTTTGACATTGGATAAATAATTCATATATGACATATCCTAATATCCCTAATTGATTTTACACTACAAAATAAGCAATCAAACAAGATGCAGAATATAACTGATGTGACTCACTGTGTCTAGAGGGCAATCTGCGTAGCTGAGGTCCAGGTGAGAAACTGCATTTGGAGCAGATAGGAACTTAAAGAGGCTCTAAAAAGAGACAGACAAGCATGTTATTTCAAAGCCGCTCCAAGTGTTCAACTCTATTTATTCTTTTTTGCTCGATTTTGCAGTGCTGGTGATGAATAAAACCTATCAGACAGAAAGGCAGACATATGCAGCCATGCGAAACCAAGACATGGCTTCTGTAATCACAAATCATATTCAATGACTGCAAACAACATTTATAGTCCCTCGAAACAAAAAGTGAATGTACTGAAACGCATCATTGATTCCATTCCCTTCTATAACACAGCATGACACTGAAATTGAAAATGAACTATATATTACACACCCATACAATGATCAACAATAAGTCCGCAGGCAAGTGTTAAGGACGTTTCGGGCCAGTTGACACGAGTGACACGTTTGAGCTATTGCTGCATTGTCACTATTTGTTCGTAGATTTTTTTCTGTTTTTCAAATTCTGCTGATTTAAACATGTCACCGAAGTACTATTAAGTTTTCTTTTCTTTTCAGTTTTCCAATGAAAATAGTATTTTTTTTTTGTTATTTACAAAATTATTTTATTTAACAAAGGTGAATTCAATGGATCAAAAGTGGGAGTAAAGGCATTTATAATGTTACAAAAAAATTATATATCAAATAAATACTGTTCTTTTTAACTTTCTATTCATACTATTATATTATATATTATTTATATAAATAAATATAATATCATATAATAATATAATAATTTATGTTATTTATTTTTATTTTTATTTTTTTATATATATTATTTTTATTTTTTATATTTTATATTATATTCTATACATAACTGGTAAAAAATGTATAGCCTGAATGCACTGTAAGTCGCTTTGGATAAAAGCGTCTGCTAAATGCATAAATGATTATTATTATAAATTAATTATTAATTATTCATCAGAAAACCCTGAAAAAAAATGTAGCATTGTTTCCACAAAAATATTAAGCAGCACAACTGTTTTCAACATTGATAATATGAAATGCACCAAATCAGCATATTAGATTGATTTCTAAAGGATCATAGGACAATGAAGACTGCAGCTGAAAATTCAGCGTTGCCATCACAGAAATAAATTACATTTTAAAATATATTAAAACAGAAAATAGCTGTAAATGGTCACAATACAATTGTTTTACTGGTTTTGTTGTTGTTGTTTTTAATCAAATAAATGTAGCCTTGGCGGCTTGGTGAGCATTAAAGACTTCTTTCAAAAAAAAAAAATTAATTTAACATTTTGAATGGTAGTGTATCTATTTAATATGTATAATATAAATAGTTATTTTGGTGGTGGGCCAGTGAAAATATTGGCAGGGCGAGCACAAATCTGAACTAAGGGCCTTGTATCATCCCAGCTCTTTCAAACTCACCACAGCCTCTTCTGTCGCCAGGCAGCCGATGTTTCCGCTCAGGTCTAGGTGGGTGAGAGTGTTGCAGAGAGACGTACTTTGATGAAGAACTTGAACCAGACAGCCCAGGCCTAGGGCAAAAGGAAGAGCTAGAAAAAGTTGAAGACGCCAACAGCATGGCAACCAAAGCTACACTGTCCTCAGAAAATGTATCTTGTTACTTTTGTAGGCATGAAACAGCATCTTGAAATGTGTAAAAGTGAGTAAGAGATCAACGCAGCACCTTTCGGGGACATAGAGACCTTGGAGAGGTGCAGCTGACTGAGTCCACGAGGCAATTTGCCCAAACTCTGACTGAGAGCAATCACTCCTAAGTTGAAGAAAACAAAGAAATCACAATATCAGCATGTGTACACAGAAAAAAAAAAGAATCTCAGATCAGAGAGAATATCTGCACCAGTACCTTTATCTTCAATAGCATTGAGAGAGAGATTGATGATATGAACAGCAGAGGCAGAACTGTCCCGAAAAGCGCTGGCCAACTTCACAGCAAAATCCCTGCATCGAGGATGCAAAGAGAATCAACTTACCTCAAAGACATTGGGTAAATGTGTTTAGCTTTTCATAAGCGCAAGGGCCTTGATGAAACTCACATTTTGAGTCCGCTGGCCTCCAGACTGACTTCCTCCAGAGCACAGGACCGGGCGATCATATAGAGGACCTGCTCCTGCACATCAGGGGTCTGAAAACAAAGACCAGAGGCTGATAAATGACGTACAATTCTCGTTTTTGGAGGCAAATGGACAACACATTAAGAATGACATGAATTATGATGTAGCTACTATGATAAAAAAAAAGAGCTTGCAACCACAAAGTATCGAAGAGGCTTGTTTGGTTGATTCAAGTTGTCCTTGTTCTACCCATCTTTTAAACCTTTCTCTTCATTTTAAATGAGTATACTGTAACACACTGAGATCAAAGTCGCCCTTGAGCTTGTGTTGTCGTGGTGTTGTCATGCCTCATGGTCAGAACAACAATTTATTATTTGGCAAGTGGCCTATATCTGACCTTTCCACAGCCAGGAGCGAGAGGAGGTGGAGGTCTGACATGAGTGGATAAGCCAAGTCTAAACACAACCATTCATCTTATTCATGATTATTTGGCCCAGTATAGTATCTATACATACCAGTTTGAAGTCCTTGCTGCATATCTTGGTGAACCATTGGTTGAAGGACAAGGCACCCACTGCTAAAGCCAAGTCTCTGTTAAAATTTTCAACAGATTATTAAGAGGAAATACCACAACACTAAAAGATATATTAACAGTGGCATTGATTTATATATTAAAAATACTTCCATTTAGAAGTTTGGGGTCAGTAATTTTTTTTTTTAAGAAATTAATGCTTTTTATCAGCAAGGAAACATTAAATTGATCAAAAGTGACAGAAAAGACTTTTGAACTTTCTATTCAAAGAATTTAAGTATCACAGTTTTCATAAAAATATTAAGCAGCACAGCTGTTGCCAACATAATATGATTATTAAATGATAATAATAAGCAATGTTTCTTAAGCACCAAATAAGCATATTAAAATGATTTCTGAAGGGTCATGTGACAGGAAACAGTTATTTTATATTGTAATAATATTTCATAATATTACTGTTTTTACTGTATTTTTGATTTTAAAAATGCAGCTTTGGTGAGAACAAAGTTTTTGTTTTTTTTTCAAAAATCTTACAGACCCTAAAGTTTTTAATGGCAGTGTATTAATGTTTTATATATATTTAAATGATATAAATACATTTATATACGGTGTATATTATAGAAATGTATATATAAAATGTAATTTTACATATTAAAAATTCATTTCTTATTTAGAGGTAAAAGTCATTGTATCTACCTGCTGTCTAAATGACTGAAGTCAATGAGGTTGAAAACCCGACAGTTCTGAACATGGTAAATGTTATCGACGTCCTAGAAACCACAGGAGCAACAAGTTCTTAAAACCACCATCGCTTATCCTTTGACAATTTGATTCTTATTAGTAGTGATTACCACAGACCCACTGAACTTCCATACAGCAAGGGAACTCATTGAAGTCACACAAAGCTGCATAAGTGTCCGAAAAGCCTCCTGTGAAGGACCAAAGAGAATGTCCAAATCAAATGAAATCTAAATGTGACTGTCCCCTACAGCTGATCACACAAAACTGTTTTGGGAGTGACAACGTTTATCATCTGACCACATGGTCCAACTGCTCCATTCACGTGTTCTTCAACTCTAGAGGCAAGACTGCATAGCCGCTCTTGGAGGTCAGGGCGAACTTTCTTCAGCAACTTCCTGAAAGGAAGAAAGAGATGGAGGGTGATAAAGGAAGTGTAGGATCAGTAAAACACATCAGCCAACACAAATTCTTTCTTTAGTTTTCCAGTCAGTGGTAAAATAACTTGATATACGCAATGAACATGCTGGCATTCTGTGGCATTAGATAATGGGTTCTAAAGGTCATATTTTTTCCATTTGTGGGCAGATAAATCTGTTAAGACTTTTGAGAAGAAGTGAGTCAAATCAGTGAAGACCTTATGGTTTAAGTCATTAGAGTTTATCACAAGGAATAATACGGACAAGTGAAACTATATCAAGATCATCCACTTTTCTACAATGATTGATAGGACCCAGATTTTACACTAGCCATTCAATACATAAAATAGGCCTACATTATGGTCAGCACAAATGTGTATATAAGTGAACACGTATTTAATGTAGTCTGGGTCATATTTATTTTATAGGAAGAATGAGTTGAAAAATGACCTCAACTGCCCTTTGTTTCTAATTACACGCTTACATTAATGTGTGGTCAAATTAATGTAATGTGAAATTACGCTGTGAAATTTTGCAGGCAAATTACAGTCATTTCAATAGGAATCCATGCGATTGGGAGTTTCAAGGGCGAAGAAGTTCCTCACGGAGATTTCACTCATCGTGCCGACCAACAGAAAGCTGTCATACATCTCTACACTATGGAAAATGGTTCTTTTTTTGCCTGCAAATTTTTGCTAATGTGACCAAATATGTAAGCAATTTAAACAGAAAAAGAATCTAAAAATACTACAGGAAAAATCTGCTAATTGGTTAAAAGTTATCTTAACTTCAAAAAAATATATTAATTTGGACTTTTTCTTAATGTAAACAGTATTGTAAACTATTAAAATGTTTTATAAGTATCTTAATATTTACAGAGAAACATATTATATTTAACAGCCATGTAAATAAATATATATATATATATATATTTATAGGCAAAATGTATATTTTAAGCGTAAATTATAAATGTGTATAAATATTATTGTTATGAAATAATGATAAAAATATACAAAACATTCATTCAATTTAAGTTAAAAATGTATTGCATTATTTATGTTTAAACCCTTGTACAGTTTTGCTAACAGTCTTTGAGGATAAGTTCATTACACCTGCCCATGTTTGCATTTGTGCCAAAGTACTGTAGAGCTGAATTGGACACAATGCTTTTGATGTCAATAACTAAATTTGGATACGCCTGTTTGTTTTGCTATCCTAACTACACCTGATTATTTGGTCAATGCATTTTGAACCACAATGCACAACTGGATGAGACTATATTTATTTCCTTAAAAGCACTGAAATGGAAATCTAATGAACAAACAAATGCATGAAAAGTATTTGAAGTAATGCACGATGTTAGATCAGATGTGATTATTAACAGGTCACTCACCCGGGCGATGAATCCGGAAAAATCTTCTTGAGTGAGGCGGTGACATGGGTGACCACAGCTTCTAGATCTCGCACTGACATCAGGCTAAGAGAGTAGATCTGCCTGTCCGTCTCAATAACCACCTCACAAACACACATAAACAAGGAATGATGAGCGATTGCAAGTATGCATAAAAGAACTAACCGGCTGGCTGATTTGAAGAGGAACTTTCCTTTGAGACAAAACACTTCCGAACCCCCATTACATGCCTCCAACAGTTTGACATTTAAAGCAGTTAAAAACCACATGCTTTAAGCATGCAAAAAAGATCAGGGTTGAAAAATGACCTCAACTTCCCTGCATTTCTAACTATATGTTTACATTACACTATAAACATAGAAAAGTCATCTAAAACTACTGCAGTAAAAATATTAATAGGTTAAATGTAGAGATCTTTGTTACATTATTGACATGCAAGTGTATTATACTTTTCCAAATGTTTTTATAAATAAGTTGTATTATCTCATAATTTACAGAGAAACTTTTGCACTGTTGCAAAAGATTTTTACATTTATATTCATCAAAGAATAATGAAAACTTAAGCAGCACAATGTTTTTTTACACTGATAATATTATGAAATTTTAGTGTTGCCATCGCATGAATACAATACATTTTAAAATATATTAAAACAGTTGAAAATTGCAACACTTATTACAGTTTTTACTGTATTTTTTATCAAATAAATACAGCCACGGTAAGCATAATAGACTTTCTTTAAAACAAACCCCAAATGGTTCAAATGCTTAATTATTACAAAAAAAAAGTTTAATAAAGTTAAATAATGAATTGCATAATTTATGGTAAAGTATACTGATTATTCTATTACAGCTGCTCATTTTTTTAATCATAGTCGCATTTACATGTATTCATTCAAAAGACGTTTTTATTAAAAGCAACACATAAAACAAAACAAAATGTTACAGTGTAGATTAACAAGCAACATTAAATGTCCATTACTCTTAACCGTCTATCATCATCGTAGCATGTTATAGCAGTAGATCTCTTACCTGCTCAATGCTGTCGATAGTGATGGCATAGATCTCTAGATAACTGAAGGAACTCTCCACCTGCAGCGAGAGACAGGACCGCTGTAAACAGCACACATACTCTGAAATGTATATGCAGCAAATAACACTGGAAATTAAGTGACTCAGAGTTAACACAGAAGAGAAGAAGGTGGGGGTCTGGGAGGCTGGGTCATTCACTGAAACTCAAACACAGAAGTTGAGCTTTGGAACACACAATGTTTTTCCACAGGAACTAGTACTGAGTCATACACTTTCAATCTCTAACTGCATATCATTGCACAGTGTGGTACAGTCCATTAGCTCTTAGCCCTTATTTCACAAATCAAGAAATACATTCATCTTTTAAAAAGAACATTGCCATTCAAACTTTTCTAAAACCTTCAGTCATGAGATCACATTAAGCAGTTTGTACTAATAACAGCAGTCATTAGCATGTTTTCTGAGCTGGAATATGAAACGAATATCACTAAGAGGACATATAAATTGTAATAGAGCTCTGCTAAGAAATATTCCCCCCTACAGCACTTTGAGTTAATAGTGGACATGACCCACTGACCCTCTGGCTTCTAACCTACTGCTTGTTTTATCAGCTGCATATTTTCATGACAGAGTCGATTCACTGTTCACGGTTACTCGCTGTTTTTTGGCTCTGTGACAATATCCTTATTTTAGCAGAATAGCAGAAGCATTTATTTCACATACATGTTATTCTGAATGTCACATTTAACATTATGATTTCTGAATATTGCATGGTATGTTGGTATTAAAACAAGTGCAATATGATCATGTAACATTACTTTGAATTTTGAGTATTTAATTTAGGGCTCTCAAATCGATTAATCGCAAATAATCGCATCCAAAATAAACATTTGTGTTTACACAATGCACTGTACAGTGGGTACGGAAAGTATTCAGACCCCCTTAAATTTTTCACTCTTTGTTATATTGCAGCCATTTGCTAAAATCATTTAAGTTAATTTTTTTTCCTCATTAATGTACACACAGCACCCCATATTGACAGAAAAACACAGAATTGTTGACATTTTTGCAAATTTATTAAAAAAGAAAAACTGAAAAATGCTCAGTATTTAGTAGAAGCACCCATTTGATCTAATACAGCCATGAGTCTTTTTGGGAAAGACGCAACAAGTTTTTCACACCTGGATTTGGCGATCCTCTGCCATTCCTCCTTGCAGATCCTCTCCAGTTCTGTCAGGTGGGATGGTAAACGTTGGTGGACAGCCATTTTTAGGTCTCTCCAGAGATGCTCAATTGGGTTTAAGTCAGGGATCTGGCTGGGCCATTCAAGAACAGTCACAGAGTCGTTGTGAAGCCACTCCTTCGTTATTTTAGCTGTGTGCTTAGGGTCATTGTCTTCTTGGAAGGTAAACCTTCGGCCCAGTCCGAGGTCCTGAGCACTCTGGAGAAGGTTTTCGCCCAGGATATCCCTGTACTTGGCCGCATTCATCTTTCCCTCGATTGCAACCAGTCGTCCTGTCCCTGCAGCTGAAAAACACCCCCACAGCATGATGCTGCCACCACCATGCTTCACTGTTGGGACTGTATTGGACAGGTGCCTGGTTTTCTCCACACATACCACTTAGAATTAAGGCCAAAAAGTTCTATCTTGGTCTCATCAGACCAGAGAATCTTATTTCTCACCATCTCGGAGTCCTTCAGGTGTTTTTTAGCAAACTCCATGCAGGCTTTCATGTGTCTTGCACTGAGGAGAGGCTTCCGTCGGGCCACTCTGCCATAAAGCCCCGACTGGTGGAGGGCTGCAGTGATGGTTGACTTTCTACAACTTTCTCCCATCTCCCGACTGCATCTCTGGAGCTCAGCCACAGTGATCTTTGGGTTCTTCTTTACCTCTCTCACCAAGGCTCTTCTCCCCCGATAGCTCAGTTTGGCCAGACGGCCAGCTCTAGGAAGGGTTCTGGTCATCCCAAACGTCTTCCATTTAAGGATTATGGAGGCCACTGTGCTCTTAGGAACCTTAAGTGCAACAGAAATTTTTTTGTAACCTTGGCCAGATCTGTGCCTTGCCACAGTTATTCTGAATGTCACATTTAACATTATGATTTCTGAATATTGCATGGTATGTTGGTATTAAAACAAGTGCAATATGATCATGTAACATTACTTTGAATTTTGAGTATTTAATTTAGGGCTCTCAAATTGATTAATCGCAAATAATCGCATCCAAAATAAACATTTGTGTTTACACAATGCACTGTATGTGTGTGTGCTGTGTATATTTATACACACACATACAGTACATGTATATATTTAAGAAATATTTACATGTGTGTGTGTGTGTCTATATATATATACAGTATAAGATTGATATTTTATATATATATTTCTTAAATATATACGTATGTGTGTGTATGTGTGAGTATATATATATATATATATATACATACACACACACACACACACACATTTGGGAAAGATGCAACAAGTTTTTCACACCTGGATTTGGGGATCCTCTGCCATTCCTCCTTGCAGATCCTCTCCAGTTCTGTCAGGTTGGATGGTAAACGTTGGTGGACAGCCATTTTTAGGTCTCTCCAGAGATGCTCAATTGGGTTTAAGTCAGGGCTCTGGCTGGGCCATTCAAGAACAGTCACAGAGTTGTTGTGAAGCCATTCCTTCGTTATTTTAGCTGTGTGCTTAGGGTCATTGTCTTGTTGGAAGGTAAACCTTCGGCCCAGTCTGAGGTCCTGAGCACTCTGGAGAAGGTTTTCGTCCAGGATATCCCTGTACTTGGCCGCATTCATCTTTCCCTCGATTGCAACCAGTCGTCCTGTCCCTGCAGCTGAAAAACACCCCCACAGCATGATGCTGCCACCACCATGCTTCACTGTTGGGACTGTATTGGACAGGTGATGAGCAGTGCCTGGTTTTCTCCACACATACCGCTTAGAATTAAGGCCAAAATGTTCTATCTTGGTCTCATCAGACCAGAGGATCTTATTTCTCACCATCTTGGAGTCCTTCGGGTGTTTTTTAGCAAACTCCATGCGGGTTTTCATGTGTCTTGCACTGAGGAGAGGCTTCCGTCGGGCCACTCTGCCATAAAGCCCCGACTGGTGGAGGGCTGCAGTGATGGTTGACTTTCTACAACTTTCTCCCATCTCCCGACTGCATCTCTGGAGCTCAGCCACAGTGATCTTTGGGTTCTTCTTTACCTCTCTCACCAAGGCTCTTCTCCCCCGATAGCTCAGTTTGGCCGGATGGCCAGCTCTAGGAAGGGTTCTGGTCGTCCCAAATGTCTTCCATTTAAGGATTATGGAGGCCACTGTGCTCTTAGGAACCTTAAGTGCAGCAGAATTTTTTTTTGTAACCTTGGCCAGATCTGTGCCTTGCCACAATTCTGTCTCTGAGCTCTTCAGGCAGTTCCTTTGACTTCATGATTCTCATTTGCTCTGACATGCATTGTGAGCTGTAAGGTCTTATATAGAGAGGTGTGTGGCTTTCCTAATCAAGTTCAATCAGTATAATCAAACACAGCTGGATTCAAATGAAGGTGTAGAACCATCTCATGGATGATCAGAAGAAATGGACAGCACCTGCGTTAAATATATGAGTGTCACAGCAAAGGGGGTGAATACTTAGGACCATGTGATATTTCAGTTTTTCTTTTTTAATAAATCTGCAAAAATGTCAACAATTCTGTGTTTTTCTGTCAATATGGGGTGCTGTGTGTACATTAATGAGGAAAAAAAATTAACTTAAATGATTTTAGCAAATGGCTGCAATATAACAGTGAAAAATTTAAGGGGGTCTGAATACTTTCCGTACCCACTGTATGTGTGTGTGCTGTTTATATTTATACACACACATACAGTACATGTATATATTTAAGAAATATTTACATGTGTGTGTGTGTGTGTGTGTGTCTATATATATACAGTATAAGATTGATATTTTATATATATATTTCTTAAATATATACGTATGTGTGTGTATGTGTGAGTATATATATATATATATATATATACAGTACAAGACTCATATTTTATATATATATATTTCTTAAATATATACGTGTGTGTGTGTGTGTGTGTGTATATAGTACATATACAGTATATAATGTAAACAAACTTTTATTTTGGATGCGATTAATTGCAATTAATCGATTTGACAGCCCTAATTTAATTTTGAAATACTCCATAAAATCAGCGTGTTCTAATGCACAATGGACTTTATTTATTATTACTTAATAATTTCATTATTATTAATTGAATCATTATTTTAATCATTCTTTATTTGCTTATTTTGTTTATATACTATATTCAATAAGCTTTACCCTACTGTATTTAAGCTACATTTTGTCATCATTTAGAACAATGAACCCACTGTATACTGACAAACATCTTTTTTCGAATTGTTTTCCTTGAAAGATGTGCTTGTGATATTTTTCTTTCTTTTCTTTACATTGTTATGTGTGACTTGAGTGTCCAGATGCGTTTTGGGGTCACTGCGATCTGAAACTATGCATCAGTTAAAAAAAATAATAGTCAAAAAAGTGCAAGATAGCGGTGTAGAAATCATTTGATAAGTGTGTGTGTGTGTGTGTGCCGCATTAAAGTATTGGTCTTTGATAACCACATGTTTCCTCTCACAAAGTAGGCCAATCGACATAAAAAATGGTAAAAGTATGTCACGTATTGCTCTGGCCCTGGTGTGAGATCTATGTGCTCTGATGCAGGACCGAATTATATAGTGTATCCCACCTTCACTGGTTGCTTGCTGTGGAACACATGAGCTCTCCATGGAGACATCACCTGTCAAAGAACAAAAACACAAGAGCACAGAACTGAATAAATGAGTCTAGTGCCATCTGCTGGTCAACACAAGGAGCTTGTAACAAAAGGCTAGCTACTTCCTTTCAGTTATACCCTCAAATCTGTTTTCATTTTTTGTGGCTTTTAGTCTCATGGCTCAGCAACCTGCCTGGAAACGTTGTTTTTGGTCTGAATTTTATAGCTATATATTTTGGCAAAACCACAAACGACAATATTCTGGCCTTTTCAGTGCTTTCTCTTTCACATCACACAGAGAAAGCACGCAGTCCTTCAGTGATAAATGACGTTTGACATACGAACAATGCAGTGCTGACTGTGCAAGCAGAAGCTTGCTCTGATGCTCTGCAGTGCATGAGACATGCACACTTCATCAGCACATCTCTACACCAGCAGCAAACGCTGCTTATACTGTGTGGAGAAAGATAAACTGACTGTTACCACAGTCAACAGTAAAATAATACAGTATTACAAGTAACAACAGGAAACAGAAACAAGATGCTTTTTGGATCATCTCAAATCATGCTGGAGAACATGATCAAGTTTTACACAAACTTGTGGAGTTCATGCAGCTGCTTACATCAAAAGGGCTAGAAACATTTAATACAAACATTTTGAAAATAATTTTTTCCTCTCATATTTCTTACAACACAATTCTTATAAAAAAATACAAGAATTAAACTTAATTTTTATTTATACATTTTTACATTTTTTATTTGTCACCCTTTAAAAATGTTAATTTTATATATATACCTTTTTGGCAAATTAAATACTAAGAGTAATGTGTGTGTGTGTGTGCGTGTGTGTGTGCGTGTGTGTGTGTGTATATAAAGAGATCAGATGCAAAAGCCAAAAGTGCCATTTGAAATTTTCTTCTAAAATTGTAATTTTTCTCCTATGTTTATGTTCAGTTATTTTACTTTAATGGCAATGAAAAGAACCTATTCATTGCCATTAAAGTGAAATTACTGAACCTACACATAGGAGCCTAATAAAAATACACATTTTAGAAGAAAATTTCAAATGGCACTTAGAGGCTTTTGCATCTGAACTCTTCATATTCATATATATATATGTGTGTGTGTGATAACATTTAATTAAATGAATTTAATTAAAATTCTGAAAAAGAATTAACACAAATAAAAGGCTGACATACCAAAACTCTGCTCTCTGCTCGTCCCTTGTACTGGTTGAGCTGCACCAAACTCATGAACTGAACTCTCTGTGGCTTCAGATACTGAGTTATGCATTCTGGAAATCAAGCACATACAACCATTTATGCAGAACTGCACATCACATAACTTTAAAAGTAATCTTAGCACCGTACTGTACTGTAGAGATTGTATAGTCTGAAAGAGCTACAAACAAGTGTCTCATAGAATAAACAAGCCTACTGGTTATTATTTAGTCATATTTCAGTTGTGTGTTCTGAAAGTATTGTTTAAGCACCTTACCTTTGAGGCAAAATGGGACCTCTGTCTGCGCTGCCATAATGTCTGTGGAAACAGGGTGAAGACAGGACAGCGCTGGCAGCTCTCATGTAAGTGTGTGACACACTCTTGAACACACACACACATCCTGCTGCTTTATGATTCATGCTTATGGGGGAAAACCACAGTTTGAGAGTACAGGTCTGAGACAGGATGTGACACCTGAACTGCATGAAGAGCATCCTATCAGAGTTACTTCATAATGTGCAGTTTCACAGATCACAGCAATCATTTAAACCCCAATGCAAGTATGTCAATGTTTGCAAATGAGGTTAAGATAAGCTTCAGTCTGTGGTACACGTGAGAATGATAACACTTATTGTCAAATCCCTGACCTATTTAAACGATAGAGATTTTGGTGTCAGCTTTGCAGAGATGTATAGAAAGGCAAATTTATAACCCTTACTTTTTAATGTATTGATGGCTAGGTGGCTGAGGAAAATAAAAATGGCTAAATTGCTAAATTGACTTGTTTTTACTCAACATCTCCCTCTAGTGGAATATTGTTCACTTTGAAACTTTGGCAACCCTTTCTGACTAAAACTGTACCTATATAGTGTCACAATTTGATATATACAGGAAAATCGTGTTTGCACTGCTGAAAAAAACATCTAAAACTAGCCTAAGCTGGTTTTAGCTGGTCAGCAGGCTGGTTTTGGCCACTTCATTAGCTGGTGAGGCTGAGAGACGAGCTCAAACAACCATCTAAAACT
Organism: Sinocyclocheilus rhinocerous; assembly: GCF_001515625.1. Classification (NCBI taxonomy): domain Eukaryota; kingdom Metazoa; phylum Chordata; class Actinopteri; order Cypriniformes; family Cyprinidae; genus Sinocyclocheilus; species Sinocyclocheilus rhinocerous. The sequence continues at coordinate 231,536 of NW_015667279.1, forward strand.
AAACTCAGACCTGGGAGACCAGCATAAACCAGCTAAAACCAGCCAACGGTTTTATTTTAAATTTTTAAAAAGCACTACCCAGTTGCAAGACTTTTTTTTTTTCTTTAAAAATATTCTCTTCCTGCAGCATATATATATATATATATATATATATCAGATATTGGAGCCAATCTTTTAAATAACTGGCTCTGTCAATTAGCACAATTTCTTCTTTTGATTGGTCTGGGCTTATGCGTCTCCTTGCCAAAATTGCCACAAACAATGCTTATTTTCTCTCAAAAACTGAAGCGCATAAACGGTCAAAACATAAGCGCATAAAAAGCCAACAACCAGTCAGTTTCAAAGTGAAATACAAAACCTGCGCTAACTGAAATCAAACAAGTTGACAAAAAGATCGAATCCAAGATTTGGATGGCATAATGAGAAATTCACACATTTTTAAAGGCTGCTCATTTTTGACCAGGAACAAATTAGATATTTTCAGCACAGTAAAGGGTTAACATTTCAGACGCTTGGCAGATCTAAATCTCTTATATGTTTTTAACATCCAGAGGTGCTTATTAAAGCAAAAGAACCAGGAGTCAAATTGAAATTACTTAAATGCAAATACAAGATTCATTTTATTTCAACTTTGTAACTAGGTAAAGAATGAAACGGTCTGTGATTCAAGTAGCATACAATTGTATCAAATTCCAGAAATAAAATGAAGAAAAACAGACATTAAATTAGGACAATATTTTTTTATTAGCTGTACAGCAATACATTCTCCACACCATCTTACATCATACGACCTCTATACCCCACCCAGCCATAATAAATGTCTTTATAAGGTTGGTTTTCTGACCATTGTAAAATTCACACAGTACAGCTAGGTTAAAAAAATAATAAAAAAATGCATTAACCTAGAATTTTAAGAGCTTAAAAAAAAGAAAGCAATTTAAATGCAATTACATGTTGGAGGAAAACTTCATTCTGAATCAGAAAAACAAATAATCCGAAATAAGGACATTGCTCTTTTGAACAAGTGACAAACTTTTTACAAAATATCCTATCCAAGCTTCCCCTTCTAGAAACAGTTCGTATCAAAATAGCTTCCTTGAACACTCGTATTAAGCTTTTTAAATTAAATGTGGTCTGGAAAAAAAAAAAAAACTATTGTAAACTTAGTCTCCTTTCAGAATCCCATGAAATTATTAACTCGGGTCACAGAGTTTAATATTACGGATGGTTGTTGGGAACACGACCACATCGAAACAGATCCAAATGATTGGAGACCTGCACGTCGCTGTACCTGCCCAGTTCAGTCCCTTTTCCTCCTTTTACAAAAGCTAGAACAAAATCCGACATGGAAGCCTATTCGTCAGGTGGTACAATATTAGAGCCACTCTCTCAACGCCTTTAAGCAGTGGTAAAAAGATGAAGCAACCCCTCCACATCAAGCGAGTTGAGCAGACCAAATGCAACGATTCAAGCTACAGAAGGACAGAAAGAACGGGGTTATACAGCCTACATGATTCTTCAGGCTTTTATTTTTTCCCCCACAAGTAATTTGAAAGCCTTCAGTGGCATGTTTCCAAACAACTACTGTTAAAAGCCATTGCCCTAGCATTCAAGGTCATCAATTCACTAGAAAAAGATTAAAATGTTCATAATAAAACAGGAAAATAAAAATTATTTACAAGCAAGACTAGCCAAGATGACCTTTGTGTATAACTTTAATCACCGTTAGGCGCAGCTTCAGGGACCGTTAGCTGCACTGTTTCTACACCAGCCTCGACAGCCTCCACTTCCTCCACCACTGGCTGGGCAGCTGCATCAGCACCCTCAGGCTCCTTCTTCACGATGATGTTCTCAATGGCACCTGTGCTTTCATCTTCCACCTGAATAATGGCAGCAGCTGCTAGGAGAAGCAGAGAGAATAGTTTAGCTAAACCTAGGTAAAAGGAGATTCTGAATGGTTTATCTTAATATGCAGCAGCGCATAAGTTACCTGTGGTGGTGTTGGCGACAGACTTGGTAGGAGAAGCCTTGGGTGCGTTCTTAGGGGGTCTGCCGCGTTTCCTCTTGACGGGAGGTTCGGCTGGTGCAGGGATGGGAATGCTGGGTGGAGCCTGTTCCACATCCATCTGGTCATCATCAAGAAACTCCTCATCTTCATCTTCATCAATGTCATCAAGGTCAGGTTCTCCATGCTCATCTGAGATATTTAGGTCACAGCGTTACAATATTCATAAAACAGTCATGATTTTTATTTAGCACTTTAAATCATATTCATTCCATTCTTAAAATCCACACACACATATATATATATATAATCCACATAATCAAGTTCTTATTGACAGACTTCATGAATGGATTTGTTGAACTACTAATACAACCACCAGCATAGTAGCAGAACTACAGCAAAGCTACTTACCGCTATCTTCATCATCATCCTTTCTAGAGCGCATCTTCCTCTTTCGGCCTCCACGGCCCCTTTTGGTTGGAGCTCCATTCTCTCCTTCAGCAGAATCCATACCAGTGCAGTTCTCTGTATGTCTGGCCATGGTATTCTGTTAAAAATACACGCCATTTGTTATATGCTGTTTACCGTAAAGGCACCCTGAAATACATCTAACTTATTTCAAAATACCGTACCCTGCGAGTGAAGGTCTTGCCACACTTGGTGCATACAAAGGATGTGGGTACAAAACTGGGGTCGTGATAGCGCCTAAAGTGCATGTCCAGCAGCTGTTTCTGTCTGAAAGTTTTCTCACATTGGCTGCAGGCATATGGCTTCTCCCCAGTATGTGTGCGCTTATGCATGACCATGTGACGCTCCTGTTAGCAAAAACACAGAGTAAATGTGAAGCAGAGTTTCCTACACCGTGATTAATAATGCATATAAAAATTTAATTTGGAGAGAATTTTTCATGAGCTGTCTGACCTGACGGCATGCATAGTCACACTGATCACATTTAAAGCGTTTCTCATTTTTGTGGGACTTCTGATGCTGGATGAGAGCATAGCGCTCATGGAACACTGCATCACAGTAGCGGCACTTCCTGCCCTGCTCAATGTAGGAATGCTGCTTACGGAGATGCACACCTGCAAGGGACACAGCAATTGTGCAAACATCAATACACCCCAAGCATGTTCAAAGTTGGCATTGCTACTAAAAAGCACATAAGTAACCAGCAGCAACAACTACAAAGCCGTAAATGCTTAACATCGCAGTTTTACCAAGATCGCTCTTGCGGGCAATAACAGTGTCGCAGTGGGGGCAGTGAAATTTCGCCACATTTTCTGTGTGCTTCTGCAGTATGTGCATCTTCATGGTACCACTCTGGGTAAAACGTGCATGACAGATATAGCACTCATAGGGCTTCTCTCCTGTAGAACAGGGGAAAAAAATAATCCCAAAATCATGTCAATTCTATTTATCTAACCGATTTAGCTGACAAGAACACAATCTGAGAAAAACGGTAAGTTCTGCTGACCTGAGTGTGTCCTCATGTGTCTCTTCAGCTTATAGGTATCTCTGCTAGCATAACTGCACAGACTGCACTGGAACGGACGCTCTCCAGTGTGGGAGCGAATGTGGCGCTTCAGCTTGCTAACCTGCAAAGTTTCAAGGCTTAGGTCAATTTGGAAGCAACTTTCCATGGAGAAAAAATAAATCAACATGATACTCTCAGACCAACCTCTACACTGGCATAGTCACACATGGAGCACTTGAATGGTTTCTCGTGAGTGTGCTTGTAGCGTCGGTGGCGCACCAGCTCTCCACTGGTGACGAAGGCCATGTCACAGTCAGTGCACTTATGTGGTCTGGTACCTGTCAGAAAGAGAAAAAAAGTTAGTTTCAATTTCTAATTCACACAAGATAGCCTATAATTTCTAATGCACTTGAGATCATGTACCTGTGTGGGTGTTGAGGTGGTTCCTCAGCAACGTCACAGTCCTGAAGGCTCGTCCACAAAGATGGCACTTGTGAGGCCTCTCATCCGTGTGGCTCTTCATGTGGCGGTCCAGATTGGAACGGCGCGGGCAAGTGTAACTGCACAGCTCACACTGGAATGTCTTCTTAACACCTGCACAAACACAGCGATTTAGACCCAACACCGATCTGATACTGACACTATAATGTGCAAGTGACAAGCAGACATGCAAGTGTCTGTTCAATCTGTGTTTATCGCACGTTCTCACCTTTCTTTTTGATTTTGGTTGGTTTGGGTGGTTTCATGTTACCCACAACTTTCTCAGCATTGACTTCAGAGAGCAGTCCCTCCTGCTGCTCCTCCTCAAAGTCATACACAGACACATCCATGTCTTTATCGCCCTCTGTGTTGTAACGCAGCTTGCTTTTCTTAGTCTTCTTGGACTTTTTAACAGGGGGTGTGTAGTCTGGATCTTTGGACCAAGCGGGGTCTTCATTTTGGGCTTCAACCATATCCTCCTCCTCCTGCTGTGGAGGCTGATCATCTTGGGCCTGGAGCTCATCTTGCTCCACAGTTTCCACTTCTCCATTTGCACCCACCTTAACCACCTGTAGATAATGTAACATTTAGATTCACCAGAAAGTCATAGAGAATCGCATTTGAAATGTGTAGCCTGATAAAAAAATATGACCAACCTGGAAGCCCTCAGGCAATGGCAGGGTGTGACAGATGACCGGCTCCCCATCTTTAGGCATGGCAGTGGCATCCACTAGCGTCCCCTGCAGCGCTTCTACGGTGGTGGCAGTGACAGGCACAGCTGAAACAGGTACCTGCACCAGCTGCAGCTCTCCCAAGCCCAACTGCTGCTCCTCCATGTTCACCACCTGGAGGGTGATGATCTGAGTGTCATCGACAGTGGTGACCGTGGCTTCATGGGCGGCACCAGCAACACCAACAGCAGCCTCCATGACTTCTGTCTTCATCTGGAGCAGGGCAGGGTCCAGGGCGTCCATCACCATCATCTCCACGCTGTTGACAGCCTCCACCACAGGCTCTCCTTCAACCTGGGCTTGCTCTAACCCAACAACCTGCAGCAATTCAGCTCCCACTTCCTCATCTTCTCGTCGCCTTTGGTAGGTCTTACATTCCTTGGCCTTGAAAGCATCCCCTGCATCTTCCACCACTGACTCAGTCGTTCCCCCTTCCATGGGTAATACCTATACCGATTTCAAGCAAAAAAAGTTAGAATGCAGCACTAATTGTAGGATGCTAAAGTTTTCCTACCTGACTGCAATTTGGACTGTGTTTGTTTACTTGCACATACTGAGTAGTGATCGACCGATATTGATTTTTTATAACCGATACCAACTATTTGTATGTTTATGTGCCCAATAACCGATATGACTGCACATACACATAAGAACATACTTCACTTTGGTTTTTCCTCTTTTCAGTCATCATCTTTTTTTAAAAGTGTTGAAAATGAGCAGTCTTTCATGTTAAATTTAATCTTTAGATTACAACAATAAAAAACATTTTATTTATAAAAAGCATCAACAGCAACTAAACACTAATATTAACAATAAGCAAAATAAATATAGAATGTCTAATGTTTTCAAATGGAGAAAATAAATAAAGGACAGGAGTCATAACTTCATTTTAAACTACCGTTATAGTAGGTTTATAAGCGGTTTAATAGCTACAGAGTCAAGAATAATTCACTGGATAATGTTAATTCACTGAATAATATTCTCTGGAATATTGGAATATAACAAACAAAACATCGTATTTTATTGCATTTCTCAACTGGAATGTTATATCAGAATTATTAATAATGTTTTTGTCCCTCTAGGTTATTAAATGCCTGCTGACAGTGCGGTTTATCTATGCATTTACACAGAACTATGCACAAACTGCGATCGCTCGTGGAGATAATTAATTTCCGTAGAGTTGTATTTAGATGTTTATTAGCAAAATAATGGTTATATAGTAAATGTTAATACAATTTAGGGTGTTTTAAACAAGTGAATCTTGCAAAAAAATTACATGCGGTGGCTGTGCTGGAGCTATTCCTGAGCATTAACCGCATCAATCCGTTGAATGAACAGCAATATGAAAGCGGCTTCACGAGACTAATGATGAGCAAATACACAACAGAGAGAGAATTAAATTCAGCGCTTTTATTTCCAACATGCGCTCATACATGGCTGCATATTTAATTCAGGCAATGTTACATCTTTATTGGGACAGGACTAGGGCTGGGCAAAAAAATCGATTTTTCGATATATCGTTTTTTAAAATGTGGTCGATTCAATATCGATTCTCAAAGGCCACGAATCGATTTTTTTCAATATTTATTTCCGCTAACATTGAACATAAGATTTACGTTAATCTTATTACTAGTCTAATCCACTAGATGTCACCCCCTTATTTGCCTTGCGCGATGTTACAACGGAGAGTCCGTCATTCATTCATTGCTTAAAATGGCAGATCCAGGGCTCTACAGTGCGACCATTTCATTCGCATTTGCGACTGAAAACTACTGCGTGCGACTATAAACATTTTTTTAGGAGCACCAGTGCGACTGACCAAATCTTCATCATGTAATGCATCTAATTTGTGCATAAATGGCTGTTATGTTAAATAAAGTTTACTAACTACAGCAAATCAAGTACCTGCACCATGCCGTTGTTGTCGTCTCGTCTCCCCTCAGACGCGCTGCAATGGCGATCCTGCGCGCAATTTTCAAAACACCCACAAGATGGCGGCGTTTATCGGTGAATCCGATATTACAAAACCGATATCAGATTAAGGTAAAATGCTTAAATATCAGGAAAAATATCGGTAAATCGATATCGGTCGATCTCTAATACTGAGACAGTCTGCTATCAGCCTTACAAATGGTGAACAATAGAGTTGAGTCGGCATTTCCATAGACATCCAAGACTTCTGTTTGTATAGCATACTGAGAGTTTACCTGTATCAAAAATGAATACTTCATCTCTCTACACCTGTGCCTCCACCACTTTCTGCCTCCGATGAACGAACTACCTGTCTCAACTTTGCTTCTTACTACCTAGCTCAACCTGTAGGGATGCAAACAAATCAAGTCATCAATGCCCAAAACAAACTTTTAGTATACATGTCATACTAGTCAAAGCTTGATTGACACCCATTTGTGGTTATTTTTTGGC
>NW_015667279.1:238777-244191 GCF_001515625.1 Sinocyclocheilus rhinocerous
GTAGTTGCTTAACACTAACAATAAACCTCGGCAAACATGCAAAACTTTAACGTGACTTTCATTATACCAAAACCACGTATTGAACTCTTGATTCGGCGCCAGAAATGTCATCTGAACCGATTCATTTATTACTTCCTCGTGATCGCGCGCATTTGGCCACCAACCCATTAAACCGACAAAACGGTGCAAATGTGTCCACTATCCTTACCTTTAACTTACACGTTTTAACACACCCATATGATTTTCCACAGCAAGAGGGCATTCTTAGATGGTTAATCGTGTTTTTGTACCACTACCAGTCGGGTTGTAGAGGGAGCTCTCTACAGTTTTTATCCCTTCAGTCGTTTATTGCTTGAGGTTGGTCTTTCAATAAGAGTGAGCGGTCGCACCGAGACCGACGACCGCGGCGATTCAGAGGTGTTTTCAGGCGATAAACAACGGGATTCTGGAAGTGCACGGCGGCGAGGCTCGGTCTTATCGAAAATGGCCATCGGTGTCATTTAGCAACGACATCTTCCTCGTTTGGTTTTAATCTGCGCAATACGCTAGCATCGGCGGCAGAACGAATGCTAAACCGCCAAAAACGCATTTAAATGTTTATATATTTACATTTAAACTTATCATTTTGGACTCCGGGAGTGAAAAAGACCAAAGGGCGAACACAGGCCGCGGTGATGGGACTTTATTATCGCCGAACCGGGTCAATGTTTCATCGACTCGGGTTTGAATTTAACTGCTCGAGGAGGGGCGCGAACACGGCGATAGGCGCGAGCTAAAATGTATTTTACGGCTTGAAATCGCACATATGCCGCTTAAAACCCCGCGAATTTGACGTTAGTGAATTTAAATGCTTGTTTTACACTGTTTGGGTGTGGCAGAACTGGAAATTGGTTAACTTTGAGAAGCATATTAGCTGGTTGGCTAAGTGCGCGTGCAGAAACGGCGGGTTTCTAAAGACAGGAAACAAAGAGAAGAAACAGAAAATGGACGCCTGGCCTAAAGATTGAATCAAACATCCTGTCGTTAAATAATAGCATCTTGGTGAAATGCTGTCTGATATAGTTTCAATAATGCTTAGTAATCGGGCTGAAGCCCGAACTTCTGGGTTATAAATGTTTTTTGCTAAATTTTCGATAACGATAGAGGGAGACAAACACCCCCCGCCAGCCGCCTGGACTGGGAGCCCCATCGTGACACCTAGAGGCCGATTAAAGCTCCTGCAAAACTCCCCCCTTTCGGAAAAGTAGTGCTGTTTTACCTGCGTTTGGTGATTTACTCTCGCGTTGAATTCGACAGAAAGCCCAGGGTTTGTTCTTCCTTCAGTACGAGACGGAGTAAAATTGCGTCCTTCACCTCCAGCGGTTTTAATCCTCTCCCGCTTTTGCAGAGTAGGCTCCGCACAAAATGGCGGCCCTTAGCGGCTGTTGCGCATGCGCGCCACGCAGGGGGGCGGTGGCGTGGGGGAGGGCTGTAAACACAAGCAGTGTGCGGATTGGCCGTGTGGGGCGCTACTTTTGAATTACGGATGTGGGCTTTTCTTTTTCTTTTTTTTCTTTTAAGAAAAGCGTTGAGTAAAATGTCTATGTATAATATTATGTTAAACATTGCAGCTGATTCTCTTATCACAATATTAGAAGATAATATGATAGTTTAACAGCCCAAATTAGAAATATAAGAGGGAATGATAGTGTGAGAGCCTGTTTTATATATATATATATATATATGTATGTGCGTGTGATTTTACATCTTTTTTCTCTAAACTTATTTTTAAAAATCTGTAGGCTATCATCAAAAAAAACCTTATGAAAATATCATGTAGGAACCTATACAGTCTATGGTAGGAACCCTGTTTTAAACAATAAACTATTGAAACCTAGTCTCTGTTATGTAATACTATTTTTTTCCTTGATAATGACTGTTTGAGCATGCATGTATTAAAGTGTAAATGCTCCAATTATGTAATTCCTTTATTTTTCAATTTTCTTAGTGACAAAGTACAAATAACAGGTATCAAATTTGTTAATAAATAAGTCACCCAAGTTTTAGAGTCCATAATTTTAATAGTTTCCTTTACAGTTGATGTCAGCAATATCCTTGTCAGACAATATACATATTTAGAGTAAATAAAAAAAATCAAAAGTAAATCACTTCTTTAATGCTGCACAATCTGTAGATAATAATGAAAAATATATTTAAATCTGTTCTGCAGTTTGCAATCCTAAACCGCAGAGTGTTGAGTTTTAAATAAAGTCATTCTCATTCTCATTCTCTTGCTCCCCATACTACTTTGAGGCACTTATACACTGAAGAGGCGTTCTTTGTCATATTTAAGTCTGGAACAGATTGAACTTAATGTTATGTAAAAATGAACGAACCTTCTCTGGTTCCAACTCAGAACCTTTCTGTCTAGCAGCACTGGAGAAATGCTCTGAGTCAAACATGATCTATGGCCATTCTACAGATCACGAGCGTGGAAAGGTTGTCGGAACCTCTTGCAAAAGGCAATATTCACCACAGTTTACAGCTTTCACTCATAATAATGATGACATCTTCAAATATGAATAAAAAATAAACAGCTTCACCACTTTTACAGCAGATATTACAATGCCAGTGGCTTAAACGTGAAGTGAATGGTGAATCAAATCAGATCTGTATTGGCTATTGAGCATTTAAACATTTAAACTAAATTACAACACAAAACATGTACACTTCCAATGGAATATAGATATATATTCTGTATCAATAAAGCAAATGACAGTATGGAATGGCACTGTTACTATGGCAACAAGGCCCCTATGAAAGTTTGGGATTAATAAGGAAATACTTTCCAAGATCCCCATACGTTTCGAGGTGGAGACCCCCTCAGCCACCAACATACATTCTCCAATCATTATGTACACACACATAAGCACTCTTAACAAAGTGGACAATCAGATTCTCTATGTACTCTGCAGGTAGTCACTGCCTTACTTGCACCAATAAAGTGAAAACCACACTTTATCTCCCATCGCTTGTTTTGCTGATCAGGGTCCAGCTTCATTCCATGAATCATGAAGGCAACACCACTGGGCTGAATCTTAAGGCAGCAAAACATTCTTTATAAACCCATTCCCACTATGTATCTTACCTCATCACTTTACAGTAGTTCATCTTAGGCCATATCCAAAATATTAAGAGCATACAGGCTGACATACAAGACCTCTTGTCCAATGATTGTATAACATCCGTCCACGTCTTTGAGGACAATGCTGATTTGTGTCATTAAAACTGTTTGATAGTTTTTTTAATAGTGTGCATTTAAAGTTTGTAATTGGCATGATCATGACGGTGAGGATACTGAGACGCAAGTACAAGTATCGGTCAGTTGATTGTGTTAGAAAGCTGTACTGGTCATGCTGCCGGGCGCAAACAGCCGGGACATTCCATCTTGTGAGGACTCAAGGTGTCGATGGGCTATCTTCCCCTCCTCACCTGCAATTAAAACAAATGAAACGCAAATAAGAGACATTGTCCTACCCTCTAAAGTCTCAATACCTTTCGACCAATTCATTTTTATGCATTTAATTTAAAATAAATACTAAATGTAATCATGAATTACTATATTTTTCTTCTTCATTTTGTTTTTAAAATGTTTTTTTTTTACAGACTACAATTCTTTTTTTGACAGATTAAATTTTTTTCAGCTGAAAATAAGTACAAAGTTGTACATTCATTATAAAAATCTCGTAAATTTCCCTGTCTATTACTGCCTGGAAATTCATTTTTAAATTCTCTGATCTTTGCAAGTTTTCCATGAACACAGTTGGAACACATTTGCAGTAGGAGCTGCACGATTCTGGATAAATTGAGAATCCCGATTTTTTTTGTCTCAAATAGAGATCACGATTCTCCCACGATTCTGAACTAAACAAAATAATGTGTGGCAAAATATGATTGCTGCAGTCTATTTAAACGTGTTTAATTAATTTGAATGAAGCATTAAACATTTTAATATACACTACCAGTCAAAAGATTGACACAAACGTTAGGTGGCAGTTACTTTCAAACGCGGATTTGCTCTATTTTGGTCGTACTACCATAGACATCAATGTTTATATTGGAATTGTAAACTTTCATCCCAGTATTTCTGTGATAATATGAATGACTGTACGACAGAAATAATACTGTGTAGTTGAAAAGACTGTTTGTGAAGCTGTTTCTTAACCAAACATGTTAACTGCTCTCTGTGTCAGCGGCAGTGCGAACGCGGATTTGAATGATCCGGTAAGACTTTGTCAAAGGTTTAATAGACACGGGAGAATCGTTGTCATTTAGAAATGAGATTGTGTGGTTGTCGGAATTGAGATCACGATCTTTTAACGATTAATCGTGCAGCTCTAATTTGCAGCAGATACATTCTTTCACTTTCATTACCGATCTTTCCTTCATGGGTCCATTTCCTGTTGTTTAGTCCACTGCTTACCTAGCACAAGCAGAGCTTGTTTGGCAGCATCCCTCACATCCTCCTTATCTGTCCGGCACAGATATACCAGCTGCTCGATGCTCTCTTTGGCCTGTGATGCACAAACACAGACATCAGGGCACTTTACTTACAATCCTCCACCAACACCGAGGTGTGATGCTGCATACAATCTGATTCCCACACTCAGATTACTAGAGCACATCTAACCACCAGGCTCTTGATGTTATGCAAGCATATATACGTATATATATACACAGTGTCGGAAAAAATAAATGTTGATTGAGTGGTGCTGGGTTATTGCGGAGAGATGTTTATACATGCATGAACTGACCTTCAGACATGCGAGTGCTTTACATCCACACACACGCGTCTCAACACTTTCATCCTCCAGCAACTCTAGACAGCTCACCAGCGCCTGAGACAGAACAGTAATGAGAGACACTGAGTGGATCAAATCAAAATCCTTTCTGAATAACAAAGCATTACAACTTCACTTTGCACTTAATAGTCACGATTAGGGATGCGCCAATATTAAAGGGATAGTTCACCCAAAAATGAAAATTTGATGTTTATCTGCTTACCCCCAGGGCATCCAAGATGTAGGTGACTTTGTTTCTTCAGTAGAACAGAAACGAAGATTTTTTAACACAAACCGTTGCAGTCTGTCAGTCTTATAATGGAGGTGAATGGGAATCACGGCTTTGAGAGTAAAAAAAAAACATACACAAACAAAACCAAATCAAAGCCTGCGGCTCGTGACGATACATTGAGGTCTTAAGACACGAAACGATCGGTCTGTGCAAGAAACTGAACAGTATTTATATCGTTTTTTTACCTCTGATTCATGCAATGTGCGAACTGTTCGAACTGTCCTGAGCGGCGGCGCGTCCTCCTGAGTGCGTTCTCAACAGCAGGCGCATGAGGCGTCTTCTTCTTCTTCTTGCTTTACGGC
>NW_015667279.1:244878-269211 GCF_001515625.1 Sinocyclocheilus rhinocerous
AAAAAACTATATAAATACTGTTCAGTTTCTTGCACAGACCGATCGTTTCGTGTCTTAAGACCTCAATGTATCGTCACGAGCCGCAGGCTTTGATTTGGTTTTGTTTGTGTATGTTTTTTTTTTACTCTCAAAGCCGTGATTCCCATTCACCTCCATTATAAGACTGACAGACTGCAACGGTTTGTGTTAAAAATCTTCGTTTGTGTTCTACTGAAGAAACAAAGTCACCTACGTCTTGGATGCCCTGGGGGTAAGCAGATAAACATCAAATTTTCATTTTTGGGTGAACTATCCCTTTAACCCTTGCGATGTGCATAATAATTCCTTTACCTAATTTGGTGTTTTCTGTGAAAAATAACCGGCCTTTGAATAATTGCTTGTACATCTCTAATTAGCACATGTTTTGTATTTCGTTTTGGAACTTATTGAACACAGCTGATGCACCTCAGTTTTTGAGTGAAAAAAGCATTATTGAATATGAATCCAATTTTTTGTAATAATTCCACATAAGATATTTATAAGCAATTTTTTGTAGGCAGGTCATTTTTTGACAAGTGTAAAAAGATGGGAAAAGGTAAAAAACGAGCAATTATCATTTTTGAGGGGGAAGTTGTTATATCCAGTGTGAGCAAAATTAGTAATATTTAGTCCAATGCGATAACATTACGTAGTATTTTAAAGAAAAAGAAAATCCTGTTCAGGTCACAATCATTTTCATGTTATGGCTGATGGCAGATAACTGATAAATAGTCAGTATTAAAATTCTATGCTATTTTGCCTATTGTTCCAAATAAAATGTAAAACTAAAAACTAAATTATTAGTTGATTATTTTTAAAGATTGACTTTAAGTGTTAAGTGTTATTTTAGTTTTATTGATATACTATTATAGTTCTTGTTAATATTTAGCATTATTTTTATTTTATCTGTTTTTATTTTAATTGTAAAGTTTTAGTAATTTTTTTGTGTATTTTGTAATAATAATAATCGTATTCATTTTTATTTTAAATATGTCTAGTGCTTTTGTTTATTTAAATGTTATTTTGTTGTAGTTATTTAGTACTTCAAATTTAACTAAAAATAAACGTTTTTTTTATATTTAATTTTATTTAAGTTAATGTTTATTTTATTTCAAGTAAGGAAAATGAATAAAAAAAATAACCTCAGCATTAGATGACAGGTAAAAATATGGAAAATTTAAAGTGTTTAAGCATTTAAAGTGAAAAACGCTGGACACATTTTACAGATGTCTAATGTTTGTCATGATCTTAAACACCATGTGATCTCATACTTAACGTTGTTACTGTTGTAGAAAAGTATTTTGCCTATATTGGTGTCTATACTTTACTATTATATGCAGCAAATCTGCTGAAACTGTCACCTCCAAAAGTACAAACAGGAGTTTGTAGAGTCTGCACATATCTCACCCTCTCCCTGTGGCGGGTTTGGTCAGCTAGACTCCGCAGCAGGGAGCTGGCTGCACTGCACACTTTCCCCCTCGGATCCCTCAGCAGCAGACTGACTGCACGCAAGCCCTCCCTCTTCAGACTGCACTCTGGAGGCTTCTTCAAAGATTTTACCACAACATCCTGATCTCCAGAATGCAGGCACTGAACTAGCCACACTGCAGGAGAAGGAGAACGAAAGAGAGACATGGATGAAACTGATACACTACTGAGAGAACAAACATTAGGTGGGGGAGGAATGGAAAGATGCACCAAGAAACCACAACGACTGAGAAGTGGAATGGGGTGATAATTGGGGCGTTTGGGACGGGAGGGCTTGATTCTATAGATTTGTAACACAATCACTCTTGCTAATGAATGTTTGAGGATAGACGAGTATAGTCCATTAACACTTAGGGGGCGTTCAAACTTAAAACAATCTGCAACGGCCAGACATTGTTCATTTTCAGTGCGAGTTCTCAATTTCTAATGACGTGGAAAACTTTCAATGTAAACTGGATTTTGCATTCAAATCACATTTCGGATGGTATTCTCTGTCAAGCATCAAGCATCAAACTCAAATCTTGTTACAATGAAAGCAATTTTAGCACAGGAGGTGGCTGCATTGTTGGTCAAAGTAGCTATTTTTGCTACTGAACTCATTCTTAAAATACGATCATGAATACATGGGATATAATGCAGGTAAAAAAATAAGATGTCACACTATTTTGAAAACAAAACACTAAACATTTTCTGGCCACTAAAAATGAACACCGGTGGCAAGAATGCGTTTGATAATCAGTGTTTTATTGTTGTAAGGATCCACTTAAAAGTATATTTTTAGATTTATGCTTACGGCAATAATAAAACTCTCTATGGCTAAAAATAAATAAATCTACTGCTTAAAAATTTGGGGTTGGTAAGATTTTTTTGTATTTTTAAAATAAGTCTCTTCTGCTTACCGAGGATGCATTTATTTGTTCTAAAATACAGTTAAAACAGTAATACTGCGGAATATTATTACAAATTAAAATAATTGTTTTCCATTTTAATATATCTACAGCAGCCATGATCACATGATCTTTCAGAATCTATTCTAACATGCTGTTTAGGTGCACAAGAAACATTTTGTCTTATTATTATTCCAGGATTCTTTGATATATAGAAAGTTAAAAATGGCATCTATTTACTATCACTTTTTGATCAATTTAAATTGTCCTTTATTGGAAAACAAGACAAAAATATGATGTTATGAAGTGGACGCACAACTTCTGATCTGTTTGTCGCTGCAAACTGCTGTCCATGTGAACAGCCCTTTTTATGACACTCAAACATACCTTCTTCAGCCAGCTCAGGAATGTGTGTGTCCAAGTCATTCACCCCCTCTGCTTCCAGGTAGCTCCAAAACTGGAAGAGGGTGAGAGTCTCTTTGGACGCACCTCCTGCACGCCTGGGCAACTTCCTCTCCAGGATTCGCTCCAGCAGACGCAGAAACACTAACACACACACACACACACACAAGTTCAGTGTCACAGAGGGTCAAAGAAAATTAGATTTAGTCTATTGAAATGTACACACTTTTAATTACACCCGGTGTCATCAGAAACAATGATTAGCAGGATATTAAATCCTTCCCGGAGATGAAATACAGGAAGTTAAGGTTGTAATTTATGTTGATTAAAGGATTGTACAGCAATTTCAATTTAGAAACCCATCTCCCAATAACTCATTTACAGTGCTTGTTCATGCATTAATACACAACACACACACATACCTGTGTCTGTGAATTCGGCTCCTCTCTCAGGAAGTCTGCTGGCGTAAGTGTTGCTGAGTGCCTGTAAGAATGCCTCTGTGTAGGTGCTGTAGACGCTGCAGCCATCCGTGCACTGCCTCCACAGCAACACAGCCCCTTGGCACTGATCTAACTGAGGAACAACTGCTCCGACATGCAAAGAGAATGTGGGAAATAGAGAAGGCTGTGAGGAAAAAATCTATGAAGTAACATTCTGTTGTAGAATGTAAGGCCTGTGGTGCATGAAAAACATTGCATTTGCAAAGATGAGCATTTGCAAAGAAATTAGTGCACAGGTAAGATACAACTAAAACACCACAGAGACTGATGCAAAGTCAACAAAACTAAAGCATTATAACAGTTTGAGACTCACCTTCCTCTGGTTGGATGACTTCGCCCCTCGAGTCCTTCACAACCCATCGTATGAGCTCGAGGACTCTGGCCTCCCTGAGAAGTCGGTCCAGAGCATACATCTCCCCACAGCGCAGAGGCCCGAATGTGCCTAACCTCTGTTCACAAAAACAAAACACAGAGTATGAATACAGATGCTCAGACTTCTGTTGGTTGAAATGTATTTACACTTATGTTGAAGGCAACAGAAAAAAGAACAGAATTCTGCTTTCTTGCCATTAAAAATGAACACTCTGGAAGGAAAATAGTCTGTATCCTGTTTGTGATCTCCATTTGAAAAACAGTACCAACTTAAAATATATACATACATATTTATGCTTAAAACAATAATAAAACTGCCCACGGTGTAAAAAAATAGTTATAGTATGAAAGTACGAAAAGTTTATGCTCACCAAGGCTGCATTAATTTGATCAAAAATACAGCAAAAACAATTTGTTACATTTCAACATATATTAATTAATCCTAATTAAACACATATAGATATAGATATATATTTATAAACACTCAAGTTAAACTTTTAGACAATTATACTTTTTTGGACATACCTTATAATTTTAGACATCATTTTTATTATTTATTCAAGACCATGTCAAGTATTAAAACATTTTTGGTTTAAAACTTCTGTTAGTTATAGGCCTGGTATCACAGACGGGGCAGCCAAGACTAGGCCTTAGTTAAATTAAGATATTTAAGCAGCTTTCATAAAAATGCCTTGGAAGAAAACGTTACAGGTGTGCATCTTGAGACAGAACAATGGCACTGACATATTTTAAGATATGTCAGAGCAAGATATTGTCAACTCATTTAAAGGGTTAGTTCAGTCAAAAATGAAAATTAGGCTGCGTTTCACTCACCCTCAAGTCATCCTAGGTGTATATGACTTTCTTCTTTCAGACGAATCCAGTCGGAGTTATATTAAAAATTGTCTTTGATCTTTCAAGCTCTATCGTTGTACTCAGCGGGTGTTGCATTCCTTCGGTTCAAATGACGTGAAATAAAAAGCACCCTTCCACAAAAAAAAGTGTCTCACACGGCTCCAGGGGGTGAACAAAGGCCTCCTGTAGCGAATCCATGAGTTTTTGTAATAAAAATATCAATATTCAAGACATAATAATCACTTTAATGTAGCTTGCGCCAACAGTTGTACACAGAAGCAGTTCCGGGAGCATGACGTATGAGGTCAGCGCTTAGAGCTTGAAAGATCAAAGACAATTTTTAATATAACTCCGACTGGATTCGTCTGAAAGAAGAAAGTCATATACACCTAGGATGACTTGAGGGTGAGTACTTTATGGGCTAATTTTCATTTTTGGGTGAACTAACCCTTTAAGTCTGGGACTAGCCTTAAGTCTTGTGTGTGAAACTGGGGGATTATGTATTTACACGTATATTCAATGCCATAGAAAAATGAACTAAATTCTGCACACATTCTCAGTATTTCAAGTTGTTCCCCCTGTATATGGGACTTAATGTCCATATCTAGTACTATAAGAGTACAGTAACTGACCAGCAGCTGTGAGCTGCAGTTCTTCAGATGAACCAACAGGGTGTGATCTAGAGTCGGGCAGCCTGTGCTAAAAGGACCAGAGGGAGTATCCCAACATTGCGCTTCACAGCCCTCATCCTCTCCTGCGCTTTCCACAACCGCTGGCCGCTCCTCTGCGCTGTATCCATCACAACACACATGAGAACAAACACAAGTCAGAAAATGACAACACAATATATTCAGAAAAAAAGTAGAGTTGGGATTGAATAGATAAAGTTGTGAAATCAGTCACTCAAACTAACGGTTCTCCTTCAAGTCACTAGGTGGCAGTAGTGTAACATAACATTATAGAAGCAATGCATTTTGATGAAACAACCTTGATTTCTTTTTGTGCTATAAAATATCATTTGACAGCAGAAAGATGAAACATTTCTCGAGTTCTGACCTGTCTGTCACACTCTGCTTCTCGCCATCCTCCTCCTCCTCCTCTTCCTCCAGGTCTGATGTATTAAGGAAGTCAAAGCTCCCTAGAGCCGTCTCAACCGTCAAACTGACACTGGATGAGCGACTACGACTCCGTACCTGCAGATACACACATTTGCAAAATTACAAATGAAAAACTCTTGATTTTAAAGTATATAATGTATCAAAAAGTTATTACAACTTACATTTAAACTATTAGCTAAAAGAAACCCCAGAATTTAAGGCTTAAAGTTAACGTTCAAGTATTAGTTGTTTACAAGATAATGTCAATTACCTCATAAAACATTTTTGACTTGTAAAAACAAGCAAAAATCACATTTACAGTAAAGCATTTCCAGTTTATATTGGGGCAAGACTTCACATCAGAATACGTGTCAAAATGCACAAAAGTAGCCAAAAGATTGTAAACATGAGGCTTTTGTGACAGAATAGTTAACCAACCTTGTCTGGGCAAGTTAAGTCTAATCTTTCATCAAATATGCACGTTTCTGACACTCTTGTGAATACATTAAACAAAACACTTCTAAGGAAAATGCAATACTGCAAAAGCGTGTTTATTTTTACAAATAGAGGAACAATTATATCTGTTAATCCACAACATGACACAGACACTGTCAGTAGACAATTAAATGATAAAACCTGGAACATTAATAAATCCAATTCTGGAAAAGACACATTGTGTTTATTCTATGACTAAGCTAAGTTGTGCCGGGAAAACCTCTCTGTAGAGACAGGATGAAGCGGTTAATAGTGAAAGCAAAGGTCATGTCTTTGATGAACTCTATTGTTCCACTGATGAAGACCAAAGTTTCTGGACCCAAACCCAGATCTGAGACTTTGATGGTTATCGGGGGGCTTGGATTCGAGCAATAACCAAAGGCTTCTGCGACCAAAACATAGAGAATCTAAGGCAGCCAGGAAGTGTTACACCCTAAATCTGTGAACCCTCAACTGCATGCTGGAAAGGAGAGAGTTTAATGCTGCATTTTCTTCACTTTCAACCTCTTTGACCTTCTCCAACTCATAAAAGTTTTCAAATGTTGATCAAAGATGGTGATCTAGATATCTAACTTGTTTTGAAAGTAATGGTGCATATACTGACACAACAAATGGGTCAAATTTAAATCATAAAAATGACATAAAAAGTGTAAAAAGTAATAACATTTTCCACACAACTTAAATACATCTTGAGTCTACACATCAGGATAACTTTTCTTTGATGAACTCTATTGTTCCACTGATGAAGACCAAAGTTTCTGGACCCAAACCCGGATCTGAGACTTTGATGGTTATCGTGGGGCTTGGATTCGAGCAATAACCAAAGGCTTCTGCGACCAAAACATCGAGAATCTAAGGCAGCCAGGAAGTGTTACACCCTAAATCTGTGAACCCTCAACTGCATGCTGGAAAGGAGAGAGTTTAATGCTGCATTTTCTTCACTTTCAACCTCTTTGACCTTCTCCAACTCATAAAAGTTTTCAAATGTTGATCAAAGATGGTGATCTAGATATCTAACTTGTTTTGAAAGTAATGGTGCATATACTGACACAACAAATGGGTCAAATTTAAATCATAAAAATGACATAAAAAGTGTAAAAAGTAATAACATTTTCCACACAACTTAAATACATCTTGAGTCTACACATCAGGATAACTTTTTTCAAAATGAAGATTTATGATTCACACCTCTGAAAAATTCTTTAAAGGGGTCATATGATGCTGCTAAAAAGAACATTATTTTGTGTATTTGGTGTAATGAAATGTGTTTATGTGGTTTAAAGTTAAAAAAACACATTATTTTCCACATACTGTACATTATTGTTTCTCCTCTATGCCCCGCCTTTTTGAAACGCGTCGATTTTTACAAAACTAATCGGTCTGAAAAGCGAGGTGTGCTCTGATTAGCCAGCTATCCAGTGCGTTTTTATAAAGAATATCTCTTTGGATTTGAGACTTTAGTCTTTGCAACTTTACAGATCTTCTTTATGCACCAAGAGCTTGTAACACTCTAAAGAGAAAGGAAAAAATGAAATCGCATCATATGACCCCTTTAAGGATAATCATTTAATTATTTTAGAAACAAAATTTCTTACATAAATACATATTTATAATATATATTTCTAATTATTTTTAATATGTTTTCAATTATTTTTTGAGGATGTTTTTCTGTATGTTGGTTGCATCGCATGACGGTGTCACCACATGACTTGGTAGACAATTTTTTCTTTCAAATATTAAGTAGCAGTTTCAAATATTGAGTAGTTTTGGTAAGAACATCTTTTTAAGTAGTAATGATAAATGACTATGCCCAACTATTTAATACAGTTTTCTTTTCAAGAATTTCAGAAGGTTTTTCTTCCAGGACATTTTATCACCCTGACATTTTCGACTGGATTTTCCTTGAAATTGCTTGAATTGCATTTTTTCTGTATTCGTGAATAAAATAACAGATCCGGACCAAAAAAAAAATTGCAATTTTACCAACCCTAACCCACAAAAATAAGGTTGAGCACTCACTGTTAGTGCCTCCTCCAACAGCTTCAGCTCTTGCTCTAGGACCTGTAGTTCTGGGAACTGGCCTCTGTAGTCATCAAGGGAGGACAAAACAGCACCAAGGGCCTCCTGCAAACCGCTGTCTGCTGATTGTCCCTCCAAATCACCCATGGGTCTGGTGTCTACTAAAGAACCAGACTTCTCTGCCAGCAGGTCGTCCGTTTGTGTCTTTGTGAGGTGTGGCTCATGAGAGGAATCAGTCCTAGGATCCTCGGAGTCCATCTGCTGGGACAAAGCATTAGCATTGGGGAAAGAGTCTTTGTCTCCACAGGTGGGCCTAGACGTGGGCTCTGTAGCTTTTTCAGAGTCACAAGCAGGAGAGTTACTTTCTGAACAGTTCAGTGGCTCAGCGGGACAGGATGGCTCACTCGTGGAGGGATCAGGAATGGGGCAGGTCTCCTGAGTGTCTGGTACTACAAAACATGGTTCCGCTCGGAGGGGCATATCCATGGCAATGTCACTTACAAATACCGAAGAGACCACTGAAGTCACTTCATGGGCATCCAAGGATTCCCCAGCCAGTCTATCTGTCAAAACACCATCTGCGCTGTTCTCGCTGATGTGGCTAAGGGAGCGAGAATAGCGGGGATGGCCATTGGGCACTTCCTGTTTCACAGGAACCTCGGTGGTGACTGTTATGGTGGCTGTTGGTTTCTTCAGATCCTCCTCTTCTTCCTCCTCCTCGTCCTCTTCTTTCTGATTGGCCAGGCGGGTGGGAGTAGAGGTCGCCGATTCGCGGGGTGCAAATGAGATTTCAATGGCAGGAGGAGCAGTTTGTACCTCAGGCTGTACTAAGTTCTTGTGTGCATGGCGCATTCCCAAGGAAAGCTGAGGACTGGAGGAATCGTCAGAGGATTCGGAAGAGTTTGACCACGCCGTTCCGTTCTCCATCTCCTCTTGTCTCCTCAACATATTCTAGTGGGGAAGAAAGAGATTATGTGGACATAAACAAATGATTATACATTATAAATAATTGATGTAAAGACCCTTTCAAATGACTCACAGAAATGTACCTCAAAGCATCAAACTCTTTGGAGCAAAGCTGGAACACCGCGCTCAAATTTAAATACACTGATTTCTATGGACAAAGCTGATGACACTGACTACTGTTCAACAGTTTGTGATGGGTAATATTTTTAAAAGTTCTCTTATGCCTACTAAGGCTGCATTTATTTGATTAATTTAAAAAAACTGTAAAAAAAAAAACAAAAAAAAACAGTAATATCATTACAATTTTAAATAACTTATCAATTTTAATACATTTTCAAATTTAATTTATTCCTGTGATGACAAACCCCGAACCTTCAGCAGCACAAAAATGTACACTACCATTCAAAGGTTTGGGATCACTGAGATTTTTAAAGAAAACAAAATTGAAAGAAGTATCTTATGCTCACCATGGCTATTTATTTGATCAAAAATAAAGTAAAAACAGTAATATTGTGCAATATTACGATTAAAACCCTCTTTTCTATTTTAATATATTTTAAAATGTAATTTATTTCTGTGATGGCAAAGAATTTTTAGCAGCCATTACTCCGATCTTTTGTGTCTCAGGATCCTTCAGAAATCATTCTAGTATGCGGATTTGATACTCAAGAAACAATTTCTTATTACGATCAATGTTAAAAACAGTTGCACTACATAACATTTTTGTGGAAAAATTTCCTACTTTTTTCAGGATTTTTTTGATAAAGTTTGAAGGGTCAGGATTTATTTGAAATAGGAATCTTGTTACATTACCATAAACGTCTTTACTATCACAACTTATGTGTGTGTGTGTGTGTATACATATATATTACACACACACACACACACATATATATATATATATATATATAGTGCCTTGCGAAAGTATTCTCATACCTTTTTTTCACATCAATCTACTCTCCATACACCATAATGACAAAGCAAAAACAGAACTGTCACAACTTTGTAAATTTATTAAAAAATAAAAAAACTGAAATAAGTACATTGCATTTGCTAACTCATTACTTTGCTGAAGCACCTTTACAGCCTCAAGTCTTTTTGGGTATGATGCGACAAGCTTTGCACATCAGCATTTGGCAATTATCTGTCATTCTTCTCCTCCACAGCATGAGGCTGCTACCAGCACACTTTACTTTTGGGATGGTACTCTGCAGGTGATGAGCAGTGCCTGCTTTCCTCCAAACATGATGCTTGGAATTGATGTTCATCAGATCAGAGAATCTTGTTTCTCACAGTCTAAGGGTCCTTTAGGTGGTTTTTTGCAAATTCCAAATGTGTTTTCACGTGTCTTCACTGAGGAGAGGATTGAGTCTTGCCACACCGCCATAAAGCCCAGATCAGTGGAGTGTTGCAGTGATGTTTGTCCTTCTGTAGGTTTCTCCTATCTGCACATATGATCATGGAGCTCAACTAGAGTGACCATCAGCTTCTTGGTCACCACTCTAACCAAAGCCCTTCTCCATCAGTTGCTCAGTTTGGCCAGGAGGCCAGCTCTAGGAAGTGTCCTGGTTGTTTCAAACTTCTTCCATTAAGCGTAACAGAGACTACATGCTTATATATATATACACACACACACACACACACACACACACATACACAGACATATATATACACACACATATACACACATACATATACACATATATACATATATACTGTGTATGTGTGTGTGTGTGTGTGTGTGTTTGAATATATATACTATGAATAAAGATTTCTGTCTTTCCTTATTCAAATACTTGACTTGAAGATACAAAGACTGCAGAGTGAACTAACTTGCCTTATAGAGACTGTAAAAATATCCTTCATGATGCTTGCGTTGAAGCCCTGATGGAGTCATGTGAAAGGCAATCATTTCATACTCTACCATAAAGTCCACAGTGAGAGATGTATGCTAAAATAATATCTGAGGACTGTGAGCAGACAGCGGGCTAGTTTTAGGAGGGAGAGGAGAGTACAGTAGGATGATAGGAGTGTGTTCACTGTCACTCAGTATTAGTGTGTATCTTTGGACACGGAGCTTCATTATAGTGGAGAGCAGACTGGCGTCAGGCCCAGTGAACAAACACACTCCCTGCTTCCTCTAATTAACTTCCCTTGCTCGGCTAATGTGACCACCCTTCAAAACAATAACAGCATCAATGAATGCATTATTGACGGCTGTAGATGCTACTATTGTCACTCGTAGTCGGACAGACAAAGAATAACATGCACAAGAATCCTATTTGCTCTATTTAATTAAAGACAACTGACAGTAACGACAGGACACAAAGGAAATCATCACTACAACAACAACTATAATTTCCTAGATAGATGGCAGACACTACTCATTACCAGAAGGACCATACAAACTTGTTTTTGTCACACCTTTTCAGCCAACTATGACAACTAACTAAAGCTACACAACTAGCTCTACGGGCCGACTGCACTTACATGGCTGGAAAGCAGAGACGAACCCAGGCGAACCGAGGTGACATCGCTGCATGAGCAGCTCTGAGTCAGTTTCTCTGTCAGTGTGTCTCTGAACACATCCAGTAAGAACCAGCGCTGTTTGGACATCATGCTCCGTGGAGCTGTCTGCACGCAGTCAGCGGGAGAGCATGAGAGTTTTGAGCGAGTTAACGCTACATGGTCTATGGTAATCTGACCTAGCAAGTTATGAGCTTTTCAGACTTCTTCCATTTCATCTAACTCATCTGAGCTGAAGCCATAAGTTAACATGACCTTGTGAGATCAAGATGCTTCTGAGAAATGACTACTATTAAATCTATGTGGAGCCTATTGTGCTAATTTAAATCTTAAGAGTGTCTGGAGAACTGTGAGATCTCCATTAGGACAGAGGAGAGTGATCTGTGGTATATCGACATTATGGTGGTATGCACTTAGCAGAAATGTCTGGTTTGAATCAATTCATATTAAATGCATCACCACTGAATATTTCAAAAGCAAAGCACATGAGTTATGAAAGCAGATATAGTCTAAAGACATAATAAATGTCTGGGATTCAAAATAAACCTTGAAAGGGTTAAATATAATTGGTTAGAAAAATATAAAAACAAAGATTCTGTACCATTTCTAGGTCACTAATCAAATACACAATATTGTGGCACTGATCATGTGATTCCTTTGTACAGATGGATGGATGTTCCACTGAAGCACAATATGCTTTTTGGATCATTGTCAGATCATGGTGGAGCAAATCATCATCAGGTCTGACAAAAACTTGTGATGCTCATGCAGCTCGAGCTCATGCAGTACGTGAAAATACTTCAAAACATTTCAAATCCTCATGTTTTCACTTTTACTATTATAAATAATAGTAATTAAAATTAAATAAAATGTGCAAATTACTATAAATATTATAGTATTATAATATTCAATATTTTTAGTTATTTAAAATTAAATATTATTTATTATAAAATTTAAATATACAAGTTTCAAAATCAATTTAAATTCAGGTTTGTAAAAATAATTGTATTAAAAAAAATTGTATATAATTGTATCAAAAAGTAAAAAAAAAAAAGTGTACTGTTAAAGGGCTAGGTCACCCATAAATGAAAATTCAGTCATTAATTACTCACCCTCATGTCATTCCAAACCTGAAAAACCTTTGTTCATCTTCAGAACACAAATTAAGATTTGTGCACAAAGAAGACAAAAATAACAACTTTATTCTGTGTTCTGAAGACGAACAAAGGTCTTACGGGTTTGGAATGACATGAAGGTGAGTAATTAATGACAGAATTTTCATTTTTGGGTGAACTATCCCTTTAAGTTTTAGACTTTTGGATCACTATATATTCAAGGGACAATAGATTTAAATTTTAAAAAATTGGTCAGTCAAATTAGAACATGCTCTGAATGGACAGACTCACATAGAAGGCCTGCTCTCGTAGAGAGGGTGTATCTGGAGGACTCTGGTTGTAGGTAGAGAAGCGTTTGTTGACAGTAGGAGGTTTGTTCACGGTGCTAGCTGAGGACGACTGGTCATCTTTATCGAATGGACTACAGAAGAAAAGAGAGAGTTTATTTTAACAGGGCATTTAAAATAAATAAAAAAATGCAGCTATGAGATCTGGCAATGGGTGACATTTGATGTGATCCCTTAAAGCTGTACTTACTTCCAGGTGACCTCTAGACTGAGCTTAATGGTGCCCAAGTCATTGATATCCACAGCTACTGTTTGAGGCAGGGCAGCAAACAGGTCCTTCGTCTCACACGAGACACTTCCCACCACCACGTGATTGGCCAGACTCTTCAGCTCCGTCACCTTGACAACCACATACAAGATGTTTATTTAGGAGGAAATGTCATCATCAGTTTCATGACCAGCACAATGTCACGAGTTCTTTTCAATATTAGTAATCACTTGTTAACAGGTTGCGTGTTTTGTGAGAAAGGCATTTTAAGATCCACTTAAACACCTTTAAATTCCATATTATCATTTTAAAATGACATAATATTTATTGGGAAATTTGTAGGATATAATTTTATCCTTTGAGATTTGACCAATCTTTGAAGAATTCTTGAAGAACATTTCAATCTATGATACTGTTTTTATTTTAAATGTAACATTAATTAATCTAATTATTATACTAATTATTATTATGTCATTATTATTACATAATTAATTATTTTATTTTATAATAAAAATAATTGTATTCTTTAGAATAATAATGCACAATAACACTAGGGGCATAGTAAATTTTGTAGTTAGGATGTTGGGATGTTCCAGTCGGGCGTAAGGTTTCAAATTATGGAGTCACACTGCACTTTGAATCAGACCCAACAGTACATTTGACATATCTCAGGCCAGTCGAAAACATTTTGACAAACATCAGCTGCATTCTCTTCATTCCTCCCCTAGAGTCTCTCTGTTTTAATATCGCTGTCTTCTGTAAACTTCCTTTCACTCTATCCCATGCAGGCTTCCTGTCTCTATCCCCCTGCTTTTCTCTCTCTGTCCTGGAGTGATGTTCCCTTCCTCTCACATGCAGTTACGTGTCATGGAGCAATTGGGAGAGAAAAACAAGTCAAAGTCCAGCTGCTGTGCTGTTATGTGCATTAATGTCTCACAGATTGATGTGACTGTGGCACACATGTGAGTGTGACAGGAAGGACAGACAGAGACTAATAGTATGTGTGAGAGAAAGAGGAAGGGAGAAAAAACTTATGACAATATAAAAATAATTGTAACTGTATTTTCATATAAAAACTACCTTTATAGACAGGAACTCTGTGATAAGGGGGAGGAAGACCATCTCCTCACTATCCCACACTTGCTTGCCATTGATTTCAATCCGACCCCGCAGTTTCCACCGCTGGCGACCGTACTTCATAAAGATCTGTGGAGGTATTTAAAAGACACAGAAAAATCCATTAACAAATTGTTAAAATTATATCTTAATCAGTATAATAATAACAATAATAATAATAATTTTAAAGTATTATTCTATTTTAATTTATAGGTTATTTCTACTGGAAAACAAGACAAAAATACTGATTAAGAAATTTGATCTGTGGAGGTATATAAATCACACTTTCATTTAGTCTGATTAACAAAATTAACAAACTATTATTATTATTATTATTAATATTATTCAAATTGTTATATTGTAACTTAAATATACTGATTAAGAAATTATTTGAATAATTTATCATTTATATCCTGTTGTAAAGATATTTTACTTGAAGTCTTGAATATTATATATATATATATATATATATATATATATATATATATACACACACACACACACACACATACATATATATATATATATATTCTTTAAACAGACAAATACACATTTTAAAAATGGTGTATGGAATATTCAGGAATGTTTCGAGTTGTAACTACTAATAATGTTAAGCAAAACACATCCTTCCTTTTCACTTATATATATATATATATATATATTCTTTAAACAGACAAATTCATTGCCAAAGGCAAAATATTAAGGCTTGCTACATAGAAAATTTAGATTTACATTTAAAAAAATGTTATGCCTTTGACAAGTGTTTTTTTCTTGTATGAAAAAAACATCTAACAGAATTACAAACTTTTTAATAACTTTAAACTGATTATTTATTCATTCAAGTGGAGAGGAGAAAGAAAATCTTGGCTTTTGTCTGTTTTTTTTTTCACAGTGAAGGCAATGAACAGAGTGAGAATAACAGATGGGCCGAATAAAAAACAAGTCTCTGCCACCCACTCTTTTATCCATTTCTAGATCTTCTCCAGTCAATTTCTTGTTCTTTTTCACACCACCTCCCTCCTGTCACATCTCAGAGGGCTCTTGCTGAGCAGACTGTGCTGACTCACTGCATTGATTGGCCTGTCAGTCACTCTAAAGCTCTTGCATGTTAAACAGGTGGAGGTGGGGCCGACACATTAACATTCGCCCCTTTAATTATCCTCCGCCTCCCCAAATCTGTTCTTCCCTGCGCAGAGCAGATGCCGAGATCTGTCTGTGTCTGTCTCTCTCGTAAGCAGTCATTTAGCGGATGCTTTGGGTTCAAACCAGCCATATCTTTAATCACGCTATCTGTCATATCTGCCACTGACGACAGTGCAAAGTGTACGAAAAGCTGGAATTCCATTCAAGAATCGAGTCAGACCTGAATGCAAGTTTGCAGTTAATTGATATTTTGACTCAGGAATTAGGCTAGTTGTATCTTTATTACATTAAATGGCATTTTGATGAAAGATTATGAAACTACGCGCACTCATGAATTGTTCACAATATGATTTCATGCCGAGTATAAATGAGAAAGTAAATTATAACAGCAGCTCACCTCATATTGATCTCCAGCACAAAGTCGTGCAAAACCCGCCAAGCCTGAAACAAAGGCATGCATCATTATTTAAGTACAGCACACTGTTAAGATCATGAAACAGACATTAAACCAGAAATGTGATATGAAACTGTAGGAAATTACAAATTAAAATCACTGTAGAATGGACCCTGGTATACAGAGACTGCCTTACCCTTCATTTTGACATGGAACTCCCCCAGCTGGTTCTCCAGCTCACTCTCTAGCATGCACATATTCTGCAGGGACAGAGACAGAGACAGTGGGTAAATACACAGAGGAAAAGAGAGTAAGGTGGCAGGCACAAGAGAAATAAACATGCAATGTGTAGAAACAATGATGCAGCACACTACAGTTTGAACCACTTTTCATGGAATAATGCCTACTCTTCACTTAATTAAAAAAAAATAGTAGGCAGTACATAGTATAAACTGTAAAGTATTCAGCACAAGGGAGAGGGAGGAGAATAATGAGGAATCCTACAGTTGAATGCGTCTTGCAGCAACCATTAGGGTAATGAAAAGCACTTGACTGGGAAAGGCTGTCTCTCTTAATCAGATTGCCTCCCTGCATTATTTCCATGAGCATCTCGAATGAGTCTAGTTTGGCCCTGTATCCATCTGTCTGGATGCAAAAAAACAGTGGCCTAAGCCATAATCAGTAAAGTGTAAGTCTCAACTTCCCGATAATGTCATAAAACTAATCAAATTTTTCAGGGTGGTAATTTTACTGGAACCATGTATTGCAAAATTATTTCTATATTAATCTCTTGAAGTTTATCCTACCACTGTAAATAAATTATTTTATCATTTACCTACAACTCCAGTCCCTCATGGCTCGCAAAAAACAAAGTGAACTGAAGTTAAGTGGATGCAATTTACTTTCACCAAACTGAAGTGGATTTAAATTCTGAATTGGTTACTAACAATGTAAATGTAAAGTAAATTTCAGTTCAGAAGTGAATTTAGTTTGCTAACGCTTAAAGTGAATTTAATTTCTGAAGTGGATTCAGTACACGAACAATAAATTGAAGTGCATTTCAGTTCTGAAGTGGATTCAGTTCACAAACACTAAGCTGAAGTAAATTTCAGTTCTGAACTGGATTAACTATTAACACTAAGCTGAAGTGAATTTCAGTTCTTAATTGGATTCACTTTACTAACACTAAGCTTAAGTGAAATTCAATTCTAAAGTGGATTCAGTTCACAAACACTAAGCTGAAGTGAATTTCAGTTCTGAATTGGATTCACTTTACTAACGCTAAACTGAAGTGAATTTCAGTTCTTAATTGGATTCACTTTACTAACACTAAGCTGAAGTGAATTTTAGGTCTGAATTAGATTCACTTTACTAATGCTAAGCTGAAGTGAACTTTAGGTCTGAATTAGATTCACTTTACTAATGCTAAGCTGAAGTGAACTTTAGGTCTGAATTAGATTCACTTTACTAATGCTAAGCTGAAGTGAATTTCAGTTCTTAATTGGATTCACTTTACTAACACTAAGCTTAAGTGAAATTCAATTCTAAAGTGGATTCAGTTCACAAACACTAAGCTGAAGTGAATTTCAGTTCTGAAGTGGATTCAGTTTATTAACACTTAGCTGAACTGAATTTCAGTTTTGAAGTGGATTCTGTTCACAAACTCTGAACTGAAGAAAATCCTAGTTATAAAGTGGATTAATCTCAGTAACACTAAGCTGATGTGAATTTTAGTTCTAAAGAGGATTCACGTTACTAAAAATAAGCTGAAATAATTTTAGTTCTAAAGTGGATTCACAAAGGGTTTTGAACCCTTTTAAATCCTACGTACACTGTTTACTGAAATCTTGTCTTTGTTCTTGTCTTTTGTCTCGTCTATTGACAAAGTCCATAATTCTACTTCCTCTTCCACCCATACTTTCATCTAACCAAACACTCTTACCTCCGTGTACTCTTTGAAGCTCTTGTTAGCTTCAGACAGACTCTCTCTGGCCTCCCTGCTGCCTGGAGAGGCTGTGTAAGCCTTCACCATCTTATCGGCTCCGTCTCGCAGTCTGCGCTGCATACAGTAGGCCTCATAGAGCTCGTCAATCTGCAGACACACGCGCAACACCCCAGTGTTTATTACAATCAATGAAAATATATTAATTATGTACAATATATTGATGTGTGTTCATAACAAATGTCTTCAATAACATTTCCTGCTGAACAGCCCATCTTGAGCAGTGTTTTGAAACATGGTAGCTGGTTTCTTGCATGTCATTACATGGAAATCCATTCTTATTATCTTACATTTTCGCTTATCAAAATGTATTTTGCTTTTAAGGATGTTTAGATTTTTGGAATAAGAATTTTTTTGCCCCTTCAACCAGCAACACACTAGCAGGTCATACCAGTTTAAAATTGTCAATCTGGATTTTGTAACATGGTGATTGGCCAATGAAATAATGACCATCTTAGAGCAGCTACAAACTAACTACCATGTCCCAAAGCACAGCTGCTACTTAAGCTGAATTTTCCAATAAAGTTCAGTATTTTTATGACTTAATGAGGTAGCCACAGTTTAGTCTACATCCAGATGGTGTCACTGACTGATTAATTGCATAATGCACACACATGCACCAGCCACAACATTTTGTTGTTAAATCTTTTCTTGCCCAAGTACTTCCTGCTGGGCCTCATTGTCTGCAATATAAGTAATTTAGATTTTATTGATCTATCCGCAACACCTTGAGCAGGTCTGCAAATGTGGAAGTCAGTAATGGAGACAGGAAACTGTTAAATGTCAACTAAAATTTAGGCAGACGTTCAGAGTGAGAGACGTTATCTTTACAAATTCATTCTGTAATTATTCACAGCACGAGTCCTGCAATTCAGAGATTAGAAGACAATGAGCTGTCCATTTTAAATGAGTATGAATGAAACTTTAGGTCTGAATTAGATTCACTTTACTAATGCTAAGCTGAAGTGAATTTCAGTTCTTAATTGGATTCACTTTACTAACACTAAGCTTAAGTGAACTTCAATTCTGATATGGATTAAGTTCACAAACACTAAGCTGAAGTGAATTTCAGTTCTGAATTGGATTCACTTTACTAATGCTAAGCTGAAGTGAATTTCAGTTCTGAAGTGGATTCAGTTTATTAACACTTAGCTGAACTGAATTTCAGTTTTGAAGTGGATTCTGTTCACAAACTCTGAACTGAAGAAAATCCTAGTTATAAAGTGGATTAATCTTAGTAACACTAAGCTGATGTGAATTTTAGTTCTAAAGAGGATTCACGTTACTAAAAATAAGCTGAAATAATTTTAGTTCTAAAGTGGATTCACAAAGGGTTTTGAACCCTTTTAAATCCTACGTACACTGTTTACTGAAATCTTGTCTTTGTTCTTGTCTTTTGTCTCGTCTATTGACAAAGTCCATAATTCTACTTCCTCTTCCACCCATACTTTCATCTAACCAAACACTCTTACCTCCGTGTACTCTTTGAAGCTCTTGTTAGCTTCAGACAGACTCTCTCTGGTATTAAAACTTAGCTGAACTGAATTTCAGTTTTGAAGTGGATTCTGTTCACAAACTCTGAACTGAAGAAAATCCTAGTTATAAAGTGGATTAATCTTAGTAACACTA
Source organism: Sinocyclocheilus rhinocerous (assembly GCF_001515625.1). Classification (NCBI taxonomy): domain Eukaryota; kingdom Metazoa; phylum Chordata; class Actinopteri; order Cypriniformes; family Cyprinidae; genus Sinocyclocheilus; species Sinocyclocheilus rhinocerous. Next base: position 264,458 of record NW_015667279.1, read on the forward strand.
AGCTGATGTGAATTTTAGTTCTAAAGAGGATTCACGTTACTAAAAATAAGCTGAAATAATTTTAGTTCTAAAGTGGATTCACAAAGGGTTTTGAACCCTTTTAAATCCTACGTACACTGTTTACTGAAATCTTGTCTTTGTTCTTGTCTTTTGTCTCGTCTATTGACAAAGTCCATAATTCTACTTCCTCTTCCACCCATACTTTCATCTAACCAAACACTCTTACCTCCGTGTACTCTTTGAAGCTCTTGTTAGCTTCAGACAGACTCTCTCTGGCCTCCCTGCTGCCTGGAGAGGCTGTGTAAGCCTTCACCATCTTATCGGCTCCGTCTCGCAGTCTGCGCTGCATACAGTAGGCCTCATAGAGCTCGTCAATCTGCAGACACACGCGCAACACCCCAGTGTTTATTACAATCAATGAAAATATATTAATTATGTACAATATATTGATGTGTGTTCATAACAAATGTCTTCAATAACATTTCCTGCTGAACAGCCCATCTTGAGCAGTGTTTTGAAACATGGTAGCTGGTTTCTTGCATGTCATTACATGGAAATCCATTCTTATTATCTTACATTTTCGCTTATCAAAATGTATTTTGCTTTTAAGGATGTTTAGATTTTTGGAATAAGAATTTTTTTGCCCCTTCAACCAGCAACACACTAGCAGGTCATACCAGTTTAAAATTGTCAATCTGGATTTTGTAACATGGTGATTGGCCAATGAAATAATGACCATCTTAGAGCAGCTACAAACTAACTACCATGTCCCAAAGCACAGCTGCTACTTAAGCTGAATTTTCCAATAAAGTTCAGTATTTTTATGACTTAATGAGGTAGCCACAGTTTAGTCTACATCCAGATGGTGACACTGACTGATTAACTGCATATGCACACACATGCACAAACCACAACATCTTGTTGTTAAATCTTTTCTTGCTCAAGTACTTCCTGCTGGGCCTCATTGTCTTCAATATAAGTAATTTAGATTTTATTGATCTATCCGCAACACCTTGAGCAGGTCTGCAAATGTGGAAGTCAGTAATGGAGACAGGAAACTGTTAAATGTCAACTAAAATTTAGGCAGACGTTCAGAGTGAGAGACGTTATCTTTACAAATTCATTCTGTAATTATTCACAGCACGAGTCCTGCAATTCAGAGATTAGAAGACAATGAGCTGTCCATTTTAAATGAGTATGAATGAATGAGAAAAAAAACAAACAGTATGAAAGCTCCATTCACTTCACTGGAAGAATGTTCAGCAGGGCAAGGGAGGTGTGTAAGGAGGATTATGACAATAAAAAGCAATTTTATATATATTTTTGAGTGCCACCATGCTTTACTGCTTGAGCCAAAAGAACATACTCAAAAGGGAAAAATAATTCATAAAGTAAATAATGCATTTTTGTTTAATTTCATTGTTTAATACAGAGGTTTTCTTGTAGGTATAGTGACTGGGTTGGTAAAATTAGGCTCTAATAATTTGATTTAAAAAAATTAGTAATAAAAATAATAATATTATTTAAACTATATTACAGAACTTGTTTTATATTTCAATCTATTTTAAAATGTAAATTATTTCTGTGATGGCAAGCTGAATTTTCAGCAGCCATTACTTAAGTCTTCAGTGTCACATGATCCTTCAGAAATAATTCAAATAGGCTGATCTGGTTCAAGAAACATTTCTTATTATTATAAATGTTGAAAACAGTTGTGCTGCTTAATATTTTTGTGGAAATCATGATACATTTGTGGTACAAGATGCCTTGATGAATGAGAAGTTGTCTTTACTGTCACTTTTGATCAATTTAATTAATCCTTGCTGAATAAAAGTATTAATTTCTTTTCTTTTTTTTTTAAATCTAACTGACCCAATAGTATATGAAATACATTAACAGCAGTATCCTGCAGAATTACCCAACTCAGTGAGGGAGCCTCATACTGGTTGTTCACACATACACATAAATGTGCAGGTCGAGTAACAGAAACACACACAATCCTCGAGACTGAAGGCGAGAACAGGGGCGAAAGAGTCTGCAGCCCTTAAAAGGTTTCCTGCAATAACCGAAAGAGGGACGAAGGAAAGACATAAAGTGAGAGAAGGAAAATTTTCCTCTCAGTGTGTCCATCTGGAGGTGGTTAGGATCCGTCCAGTGAGCGTGTTCCAGCATACTGGCAGGGAGTCAGCGGGACAGTCATAAGTTTCACAGAGTTATGACAAGCGCCTCTTCTGCTAATACACACTGCTACACAAAACTGATAACAACACGCCTCTTCATTCACATTTGTCGTAGGCCATAGCCAATACAACAAACACCACCATCCCTGCAAAGACATGGGACTGCCGTTAGCACTGCTTAGCAAAGTCACTTAATATTAAGGGGTACTTTCTCACTTTGCCCCTCCTCCACTAAAATAGAGGCCCAAAATATCTGACCCAGCAAAAGCAAGGAGAGTCCCTGCAGCGCCCTCCGCTCATGAAACGCACACTAATCACACATGAAATGAGGCTGTGAAGGAAAGAGAGGAAGAGGAGGATAGAGAGGAAGGCCTCTTCCTGTAGTGCAGCTGGCTTGGGTTAGTTTAGGCTGTTAGTTTAGACTCCAACAGGTCTAGTGGAGGGTTTAACCGCTCCCCAAACAAGCTAAGAATGCGAGCAGCCCCTAAAGCTGTCCTCTGCCTGTGACCCGTGTCCCCTGCAGTGCGTGAACATCTATGTGTGTATACAGGGGGGAAAAAATCTGTCTGAGAATGTGTCCTCAGTGAGGGGTGGATTACGCTTTGCTGTATATCCTGTAGGAGACTATCTATCAGGAAAAAAGTCACTGTTAAGATGCAGACACGTACATGCATGAATGCATGAGCACAACCGTACAGAGGCTGTTATTGGGGCCAGTGGGTCATGCAAGAGCTAGCAGTCACTAACACAGAGACATCTGAACAAGAACAGATCTGCTGAGCTACAAAACACATGCAACTCTGTTTGACATGAGTGGCACATCCTGGTGACTGCTCAAGAAATATTTCATTTCAAGACTTTTTTTTAAATCTAGTTAAAAATGCAAAGTTCTTTGAAATATAATATGTGCTGTAAGGTCAGTTTCATATTTACAACAAAATATTTATACCATTTTTAACAAGAGTTTTGATTTAATGATTTAAAAAAGAAAATGTCAGATGGTATATTAATCAAGTAAAAAAACAACAACAAAAAACCTTACACCTTGAAAACATAATTGTTTTCCAAACAAAGATTTTTCCAAATATATCCTACTTTTACAAATTTCATGAATAGTACATTTTGGGGTGTTTTTTATACCACTTGAGTAATCAAAATATTTGCATAGATATGCTTTACAAATTATTTGCATTTCAGTTAAACGACAAGCTTACCTTACTGAGATGAAACTCCAGCCGTCTCATAAATCTCTCAATTACTTTCAATTGCTGAGAGAACAGAGAACAACATTTATAATGTTCAAAATATTATTTACAGGCATCAGCAATTCAATAACTTATTTCCCTTAACCAGGAAATTAACGTTCTTAGAATTGACAAGACAGTTGACCCTGAGAGGTCAAGTAAATATCTACAGCGGATCTAAATATTCATAATTAATTATAACTAGTTATGATTAATTATTCATATTTCCTCATGAGCTGATTCGTTACACCATTTTTAACAAGTTTTGATTTAATGATTTAAAAAAGAAAATGTCAGATGGAATATTAATCAAGTAAAAAAACAAACAAAAAAAACCTTACACCTTGAAAACATAATTGTTTTCCAAACAAAGATTTTTCCAAATATATCCTACTTTTACAAATTTCATGAATAGTACATTTTGGGGTGTTTTTTATACCACTTGAGTAATCAAAATATTTGCATAGATATGCTTTACAAATGATTTGCATTTCAGTTAAACGACAAACTTACCTTACTGAGATGAAACTCCAGCCGTCTCATAAATCTCTCAATTTGTGTGTGTGTGTTTTGTATAGACTTACCAAGCGAGAGTTTCTCTTAGACTCCTTCATTTGTCTGTTCAGACTGTCCAGCTCCATCTGATGGACTTGCAGGTAGGATCTATAGAAGTATGTACATCAGCTAACAGTGTCTGTGCCACTGTCAATGACTAATGTATTGTGCAAGCATAATCATGTTTTATAATAGCTCTCTGTGTGACCAACTGATAACACAGTGTATTACGCATCTAAATTAGCTGTAATGGCTAATAAGCAAAAGCACAGCGCACATATTTGTGTACATACTGCAGTCCTCTCTTCAGGGCCTCGTACACCTCGTCCAGCCTCTCAGGCTGGGGCACCTTTGGGGGAGGAGATTTAGTGGACAGCGTGAACATCCTGCTTGCTCTGGAGGGAGTCTTCCTTACACACGCTGGGGTGCTGAACACAGAAAGGTTCCTAGGACACATAAGAGGTACATAAAGCTTAAGTACACATTTATCATTTTTGAGGTCATTTAAACACCTTCTCAGACCCTAATTTAATGTCAACTACAACAGTATGTTTTTTTTTTATTTTATTCATTTTTAACGCAAACCTAGTTAGGCCAACTTTTCATCCCAACCCCCCCAAAAAATAAAATAAAACTATATATATTGTGACGAGCGTCCCGAGCTCACATCAGCGTTGCCCTGGAAACGGACGAGGAACACCTGCACACGCTCATCACGGGCTGATTGGTCACAGCTGAGAGTCATCAGCCCACGGCCAGATAAGCCGCGTGAGGC
>NW_015667279.1:269512-279138 GCF_001515625.1 Sinocyclocheilus rhinocerous
AACGACGGCGAACAAGAGGCAGAATGTGAGCACTGTGCTCAGGCGCTGCCGCTCTCAGCGCTGTCAAAATAAAAAAAAAGTCCCCTCAAATGCATCGGCCAAACAGGAAAACTTATCGGCCGATGCCGATATTTTAAAAATGCCAAATATCAGCCGATATATCGGCCTTGGCGATATATCGGTCGACCACTATAGACAATGATAAATGTCCATGCTTTCCTGCTGCCTGCAGCTATTAGGAAATGTATGCTGGTTCCACAGGACGTCCTGTCAGATGTGACTTCCCTTTAAAGATGTTTAATGGTCATAACTGAAAAGGCTAATGCTATATATTGTGAGCACTTGCTCCAAGTTAACCTTTTGTGTTTTAGGCTAGGGTAATAGACATTAAAATCATCAATATATCATGAGTATTTGATATATCACCCATCCCTAATGCATGTTGATTGTTTGTGGATGTATATGTTAACACTGACCTGTAAGATTTATCGTAGGAGTTGACTCCGGCGAAGGACTGGCTCCTAGTGATGGATCTGGCGACGACCCTCCGCGTGGGGCGCACAGAAAGGGACATGGTGGACACAGCTTTGGAGGGACTCCCTGCAGAGAAACAGGAATAATTAGATGAGGTCAAAGTTGGGTGCAAAGACATAACATCTACTAGTAAATCAGTCACCGAATAAAACAGGACATAATTTCTAAATGAAAGTCTATTCTAGAGGTGGTGTCTTTGCATTTGCATCTTAAATGTTACTGTTTAAAATGTAGGCAATAAAATCCCATTATAAGACTTTGGTGCAGAGCTCCTCAGGCCATGATTGAATCAGTGAATTTTTTAATTTATTTAACAGAGGATATTGCGGTTCTCTAAGGATAAACTCTCTGACCACTCAAGATAAAAGCATTTTAGATTAATTTTAACTGTATTTCCAGGAAACAATATCAGACCTAATAGGATATTGCGGTTCTCTAAGGATAAACTCTCTGACCACTCAAGATAAAAGCATTTCAGATTAATTTTAACTGTATTTCCAGGAAACAATATCAGACCTAATAGCTGTTTACATTGAGTCTTTGAAAGGAAAACACCTGACTAATCTGAGTTTTGAAACTCTTTTCTTCTGTACCTTTCATAGTTCTTCTCAAACTATGTGTAAAACACAATGAAAAGACAATCAGTGTTGCAACTAAAAGGAAGAAAAGCAAGTGATTATAAACAAGTGAGTAGTGCTGGGCGGTATGACCAAAAATTTATATCACGGTATTTTTCAAAATTATACCGGTTTCACGGTACAAGACGGTATTTTTTTTTCATGCATGACCGAGTGTTAACCATATTTTCTACTGATTGAGAGAGGAAATACCAGTGACGCGTTCCGAACGTTGTTTAAGTGACATACACCGGTATTGCGGTATTTTCAAAATTCATATCATAACAAAAATAAAAACCGGTATTCGGTATGAACCGGTATACCGCCCAGCACTACAAGTGAGGTTTCAGGTGAAACACTCACCCCTACTATTGCAAATCCAAAAGTAGGTAATCTGTTCGTCCTCCAAAAACTAAACCCACAAAGTCGTTCATGTGTCATCATTTATTCACTTCTCTGCCATTAAAAATCTGTATGACTTTCTTTCCTCTGTGTAAAATAACTATGATGTTTTGAAAAACACTGGTAACAAACCAATTTACAGTTCCCATTGACATTCATTATATTTTTGGTTACCAACATTCTTCAAAATACCTTATTTTATGTTCCACAGAAAAAAAGAAAGCAATAAAGGTTTGGAATGACATGAGGGTAAGTAAATGATGTTCCATTTCACATATCTGTCGCTTTTAAAAGTCAACAAAAAATGGCATGATGAGATAAAATAAGTATTTCTGAGTGAAAAAATAATAATACTGAAAGAGGGGAAAAACATGATTTTATCCATAAGGAATTGACTGGATCATGAAAAGCAGCATAGTTAGATAATGTTTGGGATGGGACAGTATGATAAACAGGAGTTCTTGGTGACATCACCTAAGAAGCAAAGTTTTTTCAGAGACGATTTTCTTATTGGGAACCAAATAATTGTTCAATAAGTCTAGAAATATGTGTCAAGAGACTATATGGGGTAAATTTTGGTTTATATTGGCTTTAATTACTTTTGTCCATGCAATGAGTTCCATAGAAGAAAGTCATAAGGGTTGGAACAACATGAGGGTGAGGTCAATGATGGCAGAATGCCCATTTTTGGGTGAACTATCCCTTTAAAGTTTAAAATCGACCACCCTGACTAATGATGATCAGTTATCATATCTTAACATTAATCCAGACAGAAATGGACAGGAAATATAAAAACTAAATAGAGGGTATGCATTGACGTCACTTTCCTGCCGGAACACGCCCCCTTCAGCCGGACTGAGTGGCAAAAGGGCCTGCTGCATGACTGGATTAAATATGGAATCTGTGAAAACGCGAGTAAAACAAACGATAATCAGTTTAAACTAAAGGTTGTTGGACTCAATATAGTGTTCCTTACAACTTAACAAAGATCCAGTGGTCAATTGATATTGATATGCAGCCAGGAATCATGTTTCCTGACATTTATATGTGCCTGACTGTGACGCCGGGGAAATACATAAAGCAAATTTAACTGTGAACGCATTTTGTAAATACAAAATAGGTTGGTCTAAATCTAGGTGATCACTTATATCAATGTTATATATATCGTCATATCATCCAGCCCAAAAACGTAGGCCTATATAGTTTTTGTTAGTGGTCGACTAACAAATATATCGCCAAGGCCGATATATCGGCCGATATTTGGCATTTTTCAAATATCGGCATCGGCCGATACGTTTTTCTGTTTGGCCGATGTGTTCGAGGCGGGACTTTTATTTTGACGGCGCTGAGAACGGCATCGCCTGAGAGCGCACACCGCTCACATTCTCCCTCTTGTTCGCTGTCGTCATTCAGTTCTGTCTAATATAGATAGAAGTCTATCTAATAATCAGATGAACTGTTAAACAAAGGAATTAAAATGTATACAAAAAAGTATTATAACGATTGCTTTAATATTATTAGTAATAGAAAGGCAAACATTATAATACTTTCTCATTTGCCGTCAGCATTCAGCAAATACGCATTTATCTTAACGGAAAGTCAGTAGTAGCAAGTTACATGAACACAGAACAAAACTTTAATGTGACTACATATCCAACACAAAACAACAGAGCATTATGTAACCACAGCAGTTTCCCCATGGCTCTGTGAGGGCAGGTTGATCGCTGCGAGTTTTGTTTTAAATTGAATTAAGATTTAATTTTTCCAGAGAAGAGCAAGGGGAGGGAAAACAGGCCTTAAAGTCACATTAGAGAGAAATTCATTTCATAACACATTAGAGAGTGTGAGCCAGCATATTTGAGCACATGAGATCATTTAAGCTGTGACCCTAGCACAAGTGCGTTTTAGTCACCATAATGACCTTGACTTGGATGGTCAGCGCTCAAGATTTAGTCAACAAAGATGGGCAGTGCCTTGGATACAGCAACGCATCACTGCATTGAGGAAGGAAGCCAGAGTTTATTTTAAACTCGAGTGGAGGACAAGGAACAAACCCAGGCACTTTATGAAGATCTTTAGCTTATTACATATGTAATTCTGCACTACTGAGAGGACACTAAAGGCCACCTGTGACTCTCTGGACTGACTAAAGTATTTCAGCTATGTAAAATTCATTCAGAGTCCACTAGAGTTGCTGAAGGGAGAATTCTTTGCGCTGTGCCCAGCAAGAGAGCATCACGGCTGGGGTACGGAGCAGGACATGTTCTAAAACCTCCACTGAGAGGAAAAACTTCAGATTGTCTTACTTGGAAAAGGCATTAAGGAGTGGATTCAGGTTTTTACGAGAACTCGGATGGTTTTTCTCTTTGATAAAACTGAATGCAACAGCATAGTTTGAATAAGATATTTGTCTTCTCTGAATTACAATGTTAAATGCTTAATGAAGTGAATGATTAACACAATTAAACCAACTATAACAGGTTTTCTGAGCAAAGTAAGGACGTAAATATTTCAAAAGCATTTCAGATTTTAATTATTCAAGGATTCTTTGTTTGTCTTGTGATCAGGGAAGAGTGTAAACACAGCGAGGTCTGTTGATGCTGATGGAAAATAAAAACCTCTGTGCTTCCAAGCGTGGAGGAGGGGAAACAGTTCGACACTGAGGGAAGTGGAATTTTTTCATTTCCCGCAGGATATTCCACCGTCTGATGGAGGACAGAAAAATAACATCTGCAGCTAACTATTGGTACGATAACCCCTACATTTCTCAATTTCTTCTACATAGACATATAGACAAACATGTTCTAAAACCTCCACTGAGAGGAAAAACTTCAGATTGTCTTGGAAAAGGCATTAAGGAGTGGATTCAGGTTTGCAGCTAACTATTGGTACGATAACCCCTACATTTCTCAATTTCTTCTACATAGACATATAGACAATATTAGACATTTTTACTTTATATATATTTTTTCTTCATCAGATTCGATTCACGATTTTGATTTCACGATTCGATTCGCTTTTTTTCTCTCTTCATATAAAGAAAATAAGGTTTTCTCTGTGCTCTTTCCATTTAAAATTAGAGGCAACCACTGCATTTTAATCATGATCCAGACAAAGATGCTGCATACATGCAACATGATCAGTCTTTAATCTAAATTAGCTAATGAAGCAAAAACAGAATGGTTTGACTTCAGTTTTGTGAAACTATACATCAGTCAATATTGGATATTTAACTGTGGATGTGTAATTTTCCCTTTTTATCTTTAGACTACCTTAGCCATCATCTCACTTAAAGTCTTTAAAAACACACATAATTTAATAACATTGTTAAATGTAATCTTTAGCAAATCTCAAAATTGATATCCAATTTTCATACTGTACATTATATAATTTTGTGATGCCAAAATTCACTTTTGAAATTATTTATTTTACTTTTTGGTGTTTTGTTTTTAATTTATATATACAAAATAGTACAAAATCATATTATCAGTTATCAACCAAAAAAACAAAATAGCTTATTGGTATTGGACAGAATTTTAATATCAGCACATCCCTAAATTAATCTTCATCATCCTTAGATTAAATAACACAAACTCAATTCTTGCCAATTACAGTGACTCCCAAAAAAACTGCCATGTAAAAAAAAAAAAATCTACAGAAGATCCACTTAAATCAACAGCATCTGAATGAACATCAGTAATTAAGGAGAAATTATTTCCCTAGACAAACCTCATAACAAACACAAACACACCTTCTGGCGAGCCTCTTTCCTCCTTTGTGTCACCAGGTAAACAAGGCAAGTGACACATTCTTCCTCTTCACTTTGACTTGTGTGGGAATGAAATGTCTACTACATTCCCTTCATACATCGGAAAGTTTCATGAAGAACAAATAAACACCATCAAAGCCTCATCCTTCCAATTGTTGCTCTGTGCCGGGTTCCCACCTGTCCAACAGGACACCAAAGCCACCACTTATGAAATATTTGGACACTCCAACTGCATGTCAACTGTTTAAACAATAATCAAAGCTGGTCAGGCTCTTCTGAAGCGTGTGGATGAGTATTGTTCTGGTGGTCTGGCTTTGCTCCAGGACTATTATATAAAGAAAAAATAACAAACAAAAAAATATAATCAAAATCTATGACAAAAATACTATTATAAACTAGGTTAATGGATAATTCATTATTGAGCCTTTTCTTTTAACAGTTTTAAATTTCAGTTACTGTGCTCGTGAAGAACAATTCATAGTGCTCTCTACTCCAGTCTTGTGATCTAACCAGATATCCGGTATAAATTTACACGATTTAGAAACAGCACGAAACTCCAGCCAGATAAATTCCTTTTATGCAAAACCATTTATCTTTATTTACAGATCAAGTATAACATTAGGAACATTTAATCATCTTGGAGAGAGTTTCATCGTCTTGACTGTCATAACCGAACGTGACACACAGTTTGAATGCTGAATGGAGGATGACAGACAGCCGCTGCGGAGAGAAGAGTTTACGTGAACTTGGCTTAAATATTAATTTGTACCTCACATTAAACTTTGGAAAAGCTTCAGAACACTTGAAATATAATGCACGAAAACTTTATGGTGCTTTATAATGTTTTTGTGGCTTTCGTGGGGCTTAATAATAACACAGAATAGTATACGCACTATATCGGATTTGGATCGGTCTCATCTGACCGACACCCCGATCCAGCAGAAAATGCCAGTATTGGAGAGATACCGATACTGAATATCGGATCGGCGCACCCCTAACACAAACCAACTGGAATCCAACCATTAGACACTGTCAACCAACCCAAATTAGTGTGATGATTTACCAGTCTACATTTTATTAATGCATACTGTTCTTCAAGCTCTATGGTTTTTGAGCTCCATCCACACATTGCGAGTGGTTGGGGTGAGCACCTGTGAAATAAAAGCAAGCTTGCCAGTGCTTTCTCTCTGAGAGAGTCGTGATGATAGCACATTCATTATGTTGGAGCCGGTAGCCTCTGTGTCTCGGACACATTCCAATCATATCAGAGATTACCAGGGCCTGGTGTCTGTCAAACAAACACTAGTAGGGTTCACAGTCAGAGGGGAAGAAACCTAAAGTTGTGTCCCAAAAAAACTCTCTGGGAACAAGCAAAGAGCGTCAGATGGTTCCTAAAACATCACAATGTGATATCTGGGGTCAATCCTACAACTTTCCAATCCCACTTGACAGTCTGCCCCTGTAAAATGACCTACACTCTGAGAAAAACAAAAAATAAAAAGGTGCAAATGATTCATATAATAATATAACAATATAACAATATATTCAATAGGCCTATATTAGCTAATGTTATTAATAGTGATGCACCAAAATGAATGTAATATAGTCCGTATGTTTAACACAATTATCTTCTGTAGTTATTTTTTAGCTGACTACTAAAAAGTTTATGGACATTGAAAGGCAAATGTAATGTTACGTGACATTGTTTACAAGCTGTTCTATGGACATCTTTTTGCAGTTAAAACATTAAGTGATTACATGAGACATGATACATTTTTGTATAAATTTTTTTTATGATACATGATACTTTTCTTCATGTTTATTTCATGCTGTAGCTGGTAAACAAGTTGATCGGTTCACATCTTATTAATGAGCGTCAACATTTATAGTTTGATTTTTGTTATAAAATTGACAGAATTTGAAAGCTCAGAGCTTAGTTTCATATCAAAAGTAATATACACAAAGCTTATTGTGATTATTGGATGGTAGGCCCACTGCAAATAATGTTTAGAGATGTTTTGTTTGCGCATCATGTATCAGTATAAAAAAAGATCTTGGTTCTTGGTTGAACTGAAGATCGATCAAAAACAAGAAATCTATATTGTCTAGCCCTATGATTTACATTTTGGACGAAACGGAAAATACATTTTCAGATGAATATTTTCAGTTGCCAAAATGTTGGTGCATCACTAGTGGTTATCTAATTAGCACCATTTTAAGTATTGAATGTTTTAAATAAGAACAAATGCAATTTCCTGCCAATAAATATTATTTTAAAAATACATTATAGATAAAACATATTATTTATATTTTAAATTATTATCATCTGAACATTTTTGGCCGGGTTGATATATCGGTCTATCACTATCATCAATTAATTATTTGTAATGAAATGCTGCTGTGGAAATCTTTCTTCAATACCAGGATGTGACAACAAGCACCTTGAGAGTTAATAATAGTCATGTGGCTTTTTGAAATCCCTTAGCTCTTAACATTTGCCCCACATGGTGTATCCTTCCTTCCATTCTGTGAGCAAAGGCCTGAAACAAGAAACTGGCTCGGTTTCCCTCTTCCTCCCTCTCCAACTGCAAATCTTTGGATTAGCTCAAAAGTTAAGAGATATCATTAATAATAAGCCATTTCTTTCAAAAGTTCTCTGCAACATTTGGCCAGGCCTGTGCTCTGGAATTGTGAGGATCACAAGCAGGCCTTAAGTAAACTAGAGGTATAGGCCCGTAGGATCAGCTAAACTTAAGGACCTCCCTGTGTGTTTGTTCTAGATGACCCCGAGGTGCCAGGCTGAACTGTAGCCCAAAGTAAACACACTTTGAACACTCTCTCTCACTTCAATAGAAGCATCACATGGGAACCCAGTGGGACGTCTGTCCCAGAATGACAATGGTCCCACCACAAAACCCATCTGGACATCTGGACAGAAACAGTGCTGGACAATGACGAAAACCACAAATCCACCATTCATTCCCCTCCCAACTAACCCAGGCCTGTGAAAACATACACAGCTCCTGATTTGAGGAACTATATCATGTATCTTTTCAGATTACTTTCACTTCACTACAGCTGACCACAGAACTGGGAAGAAAATGTGTCAAATTTCATACCACTTTTCAGCTGAATTTTGTGTTTTGCGGAAAATAATCTAATAGGAAACAACTTTTGTGACACGTTATCACTTCTTATGTACTTTAGCTATGGCTGCCAGCATCCTTGGCGAGTCAAAACAAAATGTAGCCAAGCCATTGTTGGTGATTTTCAACTTTGAGAAAAGGAAACCTTTCTACATCATTCTACAATATAAACAGAGAAAATTAATTCAATAAACATCCAAAATATTCCATTCACAACACACCTGACTGTACACATACCCATACCTCAACACCCTTTACAACATGAACACCAACATTCAAGCTGTAACTCATCAATATTAGACAACAAAATACCTCAAATACCTAGATATCTCACAAAACTGTTATTCATAAATCTCAGAGTACCTCCATATCCACTGTACATGTTGCAATGTCGTCTTCTGATAAATGCTGAAAAAAACAAGACGTATTCCTCTGTTTTTTCTTAAGCCTCTTCAAAGCAAATGAGTAGTAGAAAGAACAATCACAGTTCCAGCTGTGGTGGTCTTCATCCTCTACTCATACTCACAGCACTGGCAGAAAGAGAAAGAGAGAAGCTGCCAGGAAATGGGAAAGCCATTGCCCTCTACACAGCCCACTCTTCCCCCTCGTTCTGTTTCCCGTTCACTTCCGTCTGACATCACACTCTTCCTGCCTCTCCCTTTTCCAGCAAAAGGCCTGCACTTTGTTTCTTAATGATAAACACCCAGTGCATACTCACTCCAGAAGTATCCAGCTTCCAAACTGTTAATAATGAATCTAATCCTGTTATATTTACATAATGTGGTCACTCTGTATATGAATAGCATGAAACACTGACTTGAACAGTGGTGGAACATCTTTCAAAAGATGTCAAGCTTGATGTAGCCTCAGGTTATGCTTAATTGAAACTAGAGATGCACCGATTGCAATTTTCTTGGCCGATTCCGATTTCCGATTTTAAAGTAATCAAATGTAAAATAACACATCCAGTGTTTTTTTACATTTGATTACTTTAATTTCTGCAATCTTCATTGTAAAAATTAAATACAGATTAATGCTTACCATTAAAGTTATAAAACGTATTCAGTTAAGAGCAGAAAGTGATTTTCTTTGTCTTTTGTCTTTCTGTCTTTCTTTTAACATGACAGACAGCAGCAGGAATATTGGACTGCGGTCCCT
>NW_015667279.1:279593-279926 GCF_001515625.1 Sinocyclocheilus rhinocerous
GCAAACAACAGCACAAATAAATGCAATAGAATAAAGAGCTATGAAACTAAGTTTTTCAGGTTAAGTGAGTTTTTATTCAGGTAAGAAATACTACAGAAATTAAAGTAATCAAATGTAAAATAACACATCCAGTGTTTTTTTACATTTGATTACTTTAATTTCTGCAATCTTCATTATAAAAATTAAATACAGATTAATGCTTACCATTAAAGTTATAAAACGTATTCAGTCAAGAGCAGAAAGTGATTTTCTTTGTCTTTTGTTCTTTGATTAACATGACAGACAACAGTAGGAATATTGGACTGCGGTCCCTTTAAGAGTTTATCCACGGAC
>NW_015667279.1:281173-282617 GCF_001515625.1 Sinocyclocheilus rhinocerous
AATATTGGACTGCGGTCCCTTTAAGAGTTTATCCATGGACCCAATATTACTGTTACACAACATGCGTTCTCTTTCTCAACTATTTAACGTTCCAAAACTGACTGTGTTTAACTGGATACTCGCCAAGACGGGCATTTTGACATAATTTTGTATGTATTTGAACGTTTTAGCACAGTTAGCCACTCATTTTGGTATTTGTGGCTCACAAGCTGTTTGAGACTGAGCGCGGCTTGTGCGATCCACTAATATAGATCAGTGGTGGTGCACGTGCTTTTGGTATAAGCGCGAAACCTGCGGGAATGACTATAATGCGCAATACAAGCACTATTTAACCGGAGCGAATGAGACGTGTGTGAGAGAGAAGGGGTCGTCAGAGAGATGAGAGTGAGAATGCGCGGCTGATGTTATTGCCTATGCCGCTGGTAACAAAACGGATCGGCTCGAAATCGGAAAGCAGTGAGACTGACCGACCGATCACCGATCCGGGCCGATCATGAGGAAAATCGGCCGATTCCGATCCCTGGCCGATCGATCGGTGCATCTCTAATTGAAACCCTAAGAATGTACTTAACAAATTACATTTTTCATAAGATTCATAATTTTGATTTTAATAGGATTATTTTCAAATTCAATTCAACTTAAGCTTACTGGTCTTAATTTCAAGACTCTTATCAGTGTTCAGTCACAGATTCTGGGTAATTCCCACTTTCCGGATTCATGCTCCATACGGTAAATCTGATCACTATCTAAATGAAACACAGCAGTAGAGTTGCCTTTGGCTACTGAGCATCAAAGACAACATTGTGTGGAAATTTCATGTCAGTCAAATCAGTTCGGTCACTAGAACAGGTTCAATTCCCACAGCAGTACACATCCATTCATACTTTTTTGAACCTACTAAAATTACTATTCTACAAGTTTCCGTTCAAAGTTAGATATATGACTATTCAATCAAAGATAAAAGCAGTAGCATAGAGCATGAACAATCATTAATTAAAGTGATTTGTAACTTTAATCTTCATCATGTGACCACAAATCTACGGTGTTAGTCCTATTCTAAAACTGCTCTATAGGCATCAGTCATATTATAAAACTATACAAACAAGTTCAGATCACTAATGAAAAGATGGATAAACAACAAAAAGATCAAAATAAAATTTAACTAGCTGCATTTCCACTACCCTTCAAACTGCACAAATTGAAATTGCGAATTGAAAATATGTCTAATGGACACGCGTCAATTTCGCAAAAACCCATATATTGCATAAAAGTTTTTATGCTCTCATGAGCCCCCCCCCCCAAATTGTTAGTCATGGAATCACTGATGTCGGCCCCGCTGCAACTGGAGCGCTTAGTCAAGTGCTAAATACCCTCAACGTGTTTTTGCAGCATTGAGCAATGTAACCAATCACAGACATATCTCTTGATTTCTTGAACACAATCC
>NW_015667279.1:283202-284035 GCF_001515625.1 Sinocyclocheilus rhinocerous
CCCCCCAAATTGTTAGTCATGGAATCACTGATGTCGGCCCCGCTGCAACTGGAGCGCTTAGTCAAGTGCTAAATACCTTCAACGTGTTTTTGCAGCATTGAGCAATGTAACCAATAACATACATATGTTGCTTTCTTGAACGCAATGGCCAATCAGAAATGATTTGTCCGAATTCACTCACCGCTGAAAGCACCGCAGTTAAGTGCAGTTTTGCACGCTCATGAATTATCTCATGACTAAGTGCAGACGCGATGTAAATAAGAGATTCATTGTGCAGTTTAGAGAGCTTCATTGATTATAACGGAACTTTGTAAGATCGCGATGAACGAAGATGAGTGACGCTTTTTAGTGATAAAGGGAGCGCGCTTTGCACACTTTCTAGGGTATAATCCATTCAGAATTTGTATGAAACTTTTGTTTTTCAGACACAGGCTACACCCTGCAAAGTTTCGGGAATGACATCCGCCTATTTATGCAGGATTCACTCTCGAAATAGCAGTGATTGGCAATGGACGGTACATAAAACATGTTGATTTAATTCTGGAACCGGTCCTGGCCAAACCTCCACAGACAGCGCGTGTCCCGAGTCCCACAACTGAACGTTTATTTTTTCCTCAAGTGTCTCGCCTTTGGTAACAACGATTCAAAACGAAAACATTCCAAGTGATACGGGAAAAAGACACAGAAAACTTCAGTGAACGTCAGAAAAGCAGCGTGCACATTTCTGGTTAAAAATGAAAGGCCATCAACTGACAAACGGGAAGCATCACCATTCAAGTCAACAGGAAGAGCCAAAGCTAGTCCACAGTTTACTAAACGGAGGCAACCTCTTT
>NW_015667279.1:284880-289033 GCF_001515625.1 Sinocyclocheilus rhinocerous
CAGCAATGAATGGTATGCGATTTATGACAGAATATAGTCCCACAACTGATCGTTTATTTTTTCCTCACGTGTCTTGCCTTTGGTAACAACGATTCAAAACGGAAACATTTCAAGTGACACGGGAAAAAGACACAGAAAACTTCAGTGAACATCAGAAAAGCAGCGTGCACATTTCTGGTTAAAAATGAAAGGCCATCAACTGACAAACGGGAAGCATCACCATTCAAGTCAACAGGAAGAGCCAAAGCTAGTCCACAGTTTACTAAACGGAGGCAACCTCTTTAAGTTATTCTTGACTGTGTTGGATTGACTGCTTTGATGCGGTGCAATAAGGTAGGGCATTGTTTTGAAGCTTACATCAGAAAAAAAATTGTTTTGCTTTTATTTATTTCATTTTTATATATATATAATTTTTTTTTCTTGCCCCCCATGACTCAAGAGTCAAATGTTGCCCATGCTTGGATGTATAATCCCTTATTTACACTGCACATGTATACAGCGCATTACGGCTTCAACACAGCTACTCTAGTCAATGCTTGTGTTTAAACCAACTGCACCGCAGCACATAAGCGTCCCAGAAGCGGCTCTCTACGCTGCTTTGCTAAAGATACATGTATACATTTCCTTCAATTAAAAATAATGGCTAGTGCAGTGTCGCGATATACGTAAACCTACCAATATTCATCGCCATGACTTATCGCGAGAGGAAAAAATTACGCTTTAGTCGCATAACATCGGTTAATGGCAATGCCGTCATTTCGCAATAGTTTTTAATCGACATTTATAAAATATCGCAAAACTTTTGCTCAAATCTGTAATGGAAACGCACCTATTGTTTTTGCCCCCAAAACTGAAGGTCTGATCCTATAATGACATAAACTTTTAAAATCACAATGTAATGGAAGCAGCAACAGATCTTTCTGATATTGTGACGTACATCCGGTAATTATTGAAAAGAAATTTTTTTAAAAACTAGAGTGGGGACTTGGTCCTATACAGCAGACTAAAATGATTGGTCCAGCATACAAAACAAGAGAGAAGTCTGTTGAAGACTGATTTAAAACCTTTACAAGGTCAAAAAATATTGAAAAAATGAATCATTCACGATAAGATCAATAACATGCATTTAGAAAAAAAAATTCATGCCAACGTGATTTCCATTTCATGTCATCTTTAAAAGAACCATTTCTATTCAAATAACTTTTTACATCCAGACTTGTCATCATGTGGACTTGCTTAATCCATGTAGGCTGTCAAATATTTAATAACATAATGCCATATTATGTGACAGCATTGTGACTCACAGTAACGGGTCTTCTTTAAAACATGGCACAATGTTTTAGACTTAGCCTGTATGACATAAGTTGTGAAATTTAATTTCAGTTTCAGTTTGCCTTGATCAAGAATTTCATCTTGATAAGTGATGACAGCAGCACAGCTCATCAAAGACAACAGATGACGCTCAGCATATAGGGCAACTTCATATAACACATTATTATTACATGGCTGAAATGGCATGTCAAAACAAACATGTTTGTGATGTTCAAATGAGAATATGAGTAAGGGGAAATGCTTGAGACAGGCAGCTTGCATTACTGGTTTTTGTGAAGTAAACCTAGACATCATAGTTTCCTCATATACACTCCTAATAAGCAGTTTATCTCAAATTCCTCTGCTTGTTGCCATGGAAGTCGGTGTTCATATTTTTTTAACTGTCATTCATATACGTCATTAAAGGTGAAGGAGCAGTTGATGCTAATTTGGCTGTGGTTCTATAGAAGTTGCTGTTGCGATTAGCAGCCTGTCACACGCTGTCAAGAGATTTCTGTCAGCAGCACACCACAGACGCCAGTCTAGAGGTCATATCACTCACTCAGCAGTAACTGAAAAGCTGCTATGAAGTCGTCACAACACTTGTCTGTTTGAATGTCTGTCTGTGTTTGAATATTTATCTAACAATTAGATCACGCAAGGTCAGACATAAAGAGACACACACATCAATGTTCAGAACAAACATACAAAACAATTCACACAAAAACTACTGTATGCACTAGGCATGGACGATAATTTGTGTAGGTCTACGCATGTCATGACACAGTCTGATTTTTTTATTTAAATAAATTACACTTTATATAATTAAAGAGTATTGCAATGATTTTAAAGCACTACTTACCATTGAGAACATTAAGGTTGCAATAGTTTAAACTTCAGTAGGCATTAGAATCTGTGAATTGATTCAGCTATTCATTTGTTAAATATTAAAATGTTTTAGTAGAAACATATTTAGGTAAACACTAGGGGTGCTCCGATTGATCGGCTACCGTTTGATCGGCGGTCTCTAAAAGGTCGATCTCAAAAAAAACGATCTCAAGCTGATGACGCTGCCGTGAGAGGTTTGGCACGACATGCAGCGGCACCATCTCAGTCTCTGTCTGGCGCGGGTGAAATAATTATAATGCTGAAGGTGCACCCAAATGGCTTCAAATCACCACACATCGCGTCTGTCTATAAGCAAGCTACACACTGCACAGTTGAAACAGAAATTGTCACTTGCACAATCGAGGCAGTGTCACATCGTCACTAAAGTTTATACAAGTAAACGGCGATCGGGTGATCAGAGCATCCCTAGTAAACACTGCTTTTATTGCTGAATATAAATGAAAATTATTAACATCTTTCATCCTTAGTTATTTTACATAGGACAAGAAATCTCTTATGCTTACCAAGGCTGCGTTTATTTGATAAAAAAATGTTAATACATTTTAAAATGTATTTTATTCTGTGAAACCCTGACACATTTTTTAGGATTCCTTGATTAATATACTCTTCAAAACATCAGCATTTATTGGAAACATTACTGTTTTTTAACATTATAAATGCATTTACTGTCACTTTTGATCAAGCATTCTTGCTAGGGATATGCCGGTATCAAATTTTCATGTTGCGATTAATTGCTAATGCTTTTATCACGGTATACAGTATTATCACGATATTGAAATTTAGTTTAAAAAAAAGTGCTGTCATAATACAGTATTAGTTAAGTTAGCTCTATAGTTAATAGATATAGATAATAGAAAAAAATCTTTTTATTCAGCAAGAATTAGACTTGTGCCAGTATTCGGTAGTGCGATATATCACGGTAATGAACTTGTATATGCTTTTTTTGACTCTCAAGTGCCAGTAGCCGCTGACCTGCATTTTACGAATCAGCTAAAAATCTGTTCTACTGAAGAAAGAAAGTCACCTACATCTTGGATGGCCTGAGGGTGAGTAAATTAGGGCCCTATGATTTCCACGATGCAGAAAATACGGATGGAATCAAGTCATAAGAATGCAATTTATTATATCCTAACGCAGAATGTCACTGAAATCAGAATAGGGGGTCTAAGTAGGCTGCAGGATTCTGAGGAATGGAAAGTACTTAAGTATTTGTACTGCAGATGGATGTGTATTAACATGCATTTTTTTGGGGTGTGTATTGTATTGTGTAATATGTATTGATGTGAATTAATGTTAGACAGTAAAAGCTTTGTTATGCAAGACAATTCCAACAATAAAGTGAAAATTGAATTGAACTGAATTGATATAAACAGAGAAACTTAAAGGTCTTCACAACAACCCGTCAAAATAAAAGCTTGGTTTAACTTGAAGAAACTGTGACAGAAATATATTTCTTAAAGTAATGATAGTACTACTACTACTACAAATAATAAAATTAATACATTAATTATTAAAACATTGCTTTTAAGGAATATTTACCTGGAAAATTATATACCAGAATTTATTTATTAGAAAGATGTAAATAAACAACACATTATTTCTGGAAAAAAAAATATTTTTTATAAAATCAATTATTTAGAGATGCTTTTGAGTATTACAATTTAATGAAACCATTAAAATGGAATCCAGAAAATTAATGGAAAACGCAGAATTTGGTCAAAATTAGAGATGCACCGATTGTGATTTTCTTGGCCGATTCCGATTTCCGATTTTTTTGTTAGTGTGATCTGCCGATTCCGATTTTCTTTCTAAGAACTATAATTGACAACATATACAAACAAAAATCTACTTTTCTTCAACGCAAAGTTTTAATTTCATAAAAAAAAACACAAGTAAAAAGTCAGTAATAAAATAAGAACAAATAAAAAAAAAT
>NW_015667279.1:289586-301725 GCF_001515625.1 Sinocyclocheilus rhinocerous
TCCCAAAGCGATCTCGACGCAGCTCGAGTTCCTGAAGGGGAACGTCTCTAGGTTACGTATGTAACCATGGTTCCCCGAGGGAACGAGACGCTGCTTTGAGAAACGCTTTGGGAACGCCCCTGCGTGACCGCGTTCTGAAGCACGTGTAAAATCAGTCCAATGGAGCAGCGAGACATCACGAGCGGGGTGACGTGAGAAACCAGGAAGTATAAAAGCGCATCCGGCAGAACGCAAGTTAGCTTCGATGCAGTAGCGCCTGCAGGGATGCAGGGGGTATGGCAAAGAGACGCAGCATCTCGTTCCCTCGGGGAATCATGGTTACATACGTAACCTGGAGACGTTTCCCTTCAGGAACTAGCAAGGAGAAAAATAGTCTTGAGCGTGAGAAACTTGACTGGAACTTCTTCTATGGGTTCAAAGGGGGCATTGCATAAGCCCTCCAGAACCACAGCCAGGTCCCATGAGGGCACCTTAGTGCGCTGTACTGGCCTCAGCCTCAGGGTGCCACGGAGGAAATGAGTGACAAGTGGGTGTCTTCCCAATGATTGACCACCCAGAAGGGCGTGGTAAGCAGCTAAGGCCGCCACGTATAGCTTCAGAATGGAGGGAGTTAACCCTGCGGAGAATCGCTCCTGCAGAAACTCCAGAACTCCAGTCGCTGTCCGCACCATGAAGTGAAAAGCTTCCACTTCAAGGCGTACTGTTTCCTAGTGGCGGGGGGTCTTGACTGGAGTATAGTCTCAACAACCTCAGTTGAGAGACCAGATGCTAGGAGCTGTGCCCCCTCAGCGGCCACGCACACAACTTCCATAACTCTGGGCGGGGGTGAAGAAAGGTGCCCCCCGCCTGAGAGAGGAGGTCCCTCCTGATCGGAATCTCCAGCGGAGAGCCGTCGAGGAGGGACACCAGGTCCGAGAACCATACTCGGGCCGGCCAGAACGGGGCTACTAGCAACAGACGGACCCCATCCCGGCGTACTCTCTCCAGAACTCCCGGGAGCAGAGCGATCGGGGGAAAAGCGTACAGACGAAGCCTCGGCCACGTCTGCACCACTCGGGGTGGAGCCTCCATCCCCTGGGCCTCAGCCCCTGTCTCGACAGGATATATGCCCCCTGATTTAGATACCCAGGTATATAAACTGCTCTTAGAGAGAGGAGCTTCCCCTGAGCCCACAGAAGGATCTGACGCGCCAGCTTGTACAAGGGGCGCGAACGCAGACCCCCCTGCCGATTCAGAAAGATCGGGGGAAAAGCGTACAGACGAAGCCCGGCCACGTCTGCACCATGGCATCCAGCCTCAGTGGAGCTGGATGCGTGAGGGAGAACCAGAGCGGACAGTGTGTCGTTTCTTGCGACACAAATAGATCCACTTCCGTCTGGCCAAACTCCCTCCAAAGGAGCTCCACCACCTCGGGTTGGAGTCTCCATCCCCCGGGACTCAGCCCCTGCCTCGACAGGATGTCTGCCCCCTGATTGAGATACCCAGGGATGTAGACTGCTCTTGGTTAGAGGAGCTTCCCCTGAGCCCACAGAAGGATCTGGCGTGCCAGCTTGTACAAGGGGCGCAAAAGCAGACCCCCCTGCCGATTGATGTAGGAGACCACCGATGTGTTGTCTGTGCGGACAAGCACATGATGTCCCCTACACGATAACAAGGAGCCCCTAAACATCGGGCCTTGAACCAGAAACCAACGTTTCTTCCACATGTCCAAGGCACGTAAGCATCGCCGCGTGACCTTGATCATGCGAAGCGGATTCCCCCTCGGGGAAAATCCCTTGGTCCTGAGCCACCACTGCAAGGGTCTCATGTACAGCAGGCCAAAAGGTATCACGTTGGACGCCGCTGCCATCAGGCCCAACAGCCTTTGAAACTGTTTGACAGTGAGTGACTGGCCTTCTCTTACTCTCGCGACTGTCGTGAGGATTGACTCGATTCGAGCAGGAGACAGACGTGCCTGCATCGAGGTTGAGTCCCACACCACGCCTAAATAAGTGGTTCTCTGTAGTGGAGAAAGCACACTCTTCTTGGCGTTTAGTCTTAACCCCAGCTCTCTCATATGGGCGAGGACGACATCTCGATGACGAGCCGCCATCTGCTACGATCGAGCTAGTATCAACCAATCGTCGATGTAATCAGAATCAGAATCAGGATTCAGAATTAGCTTTATTCGCCAGGTGTGTGCAAACACACGAGGAATTTGTTGTGGTTTTTTTTAAGGTGCTCCTGGTACATACATACATACATACATATCTGACATGAGAACAGAAAAAAAAACAACATTTAAATAGTAAAAACTTGACAATAAATAATGTGTATGAATCTGGAACAGCAGATTTACAGGTGCATCTCAATAAATTAGAATGTCGTGGAAAAGTTCATTTATTTCAAGGTGCGGGTTGCAACGCTCTTTTTTTGAGACTGGCGATATGAGGCGCTTGACGGCTGGGGCTGCTTCCGCCGCTTGCTTCCTCGCCTCCTGAAACCTATCGACGACAGTGTTGACTGCATCGCCGAAAAGGCCAGAGGGTGAGAGCGGGGCGTCTAGTAGGAAGAATCTGTCCTTATCTTGCATTTCGGACATTTCATTCAACCACAGATGCCGTTCCGTGGCCACCACAGCTGCCATTGAATGGCCAATAGCTCTGGCCGTTTCTTTGGTGGCATGGAGTGACAAATCTGTGGCCCGACGCAGTTCGGATACTACGTCGGATTCCTCCTCCTCCCTGTCATCCAGGTCCCCGAGCAGGTCAGCCTGGTATGCTTGTAACACCGCCATGGTATGCAAACATGCGCCAGCCCGACCTGCCACCGTATAAGCTTTCCCAACCAGACTTGATGTCAGCCTAACGGGCCTGGTGGGAAGCTTCGGGGGCCTTCAGGGACGATGTGAGGATAGGAAGAGATACCTCGCAAGCATCTGCTCCACCACTGGCATCGCCCCATATCCCTTTTCATTCAGCCCCACGATGTTGGAATAATTCGAGACTGTGGGGCTGTAAATACGGGATGAGTACGGTTTCTCCCACGATCTTGACACCTCAGCATGGAGATCGGGGAAAAACGGAAGACCCCGTCGAAGGCTGTGATCTGGATCTCAGGAAACGCTCATCTAATTTACTCTTAGGACAAGCGTCCTGTTTCTCAGATGGCCAATCGATATTTCATTTCTGTAATGTAATGCCGTTCGCTCGCCATAGATTTCACTTTGACTTTGACATTTTTTGAATGCTTGTGGACTGACAGACAACAGTAAATAGGACTGACACATACAGGTGCATCTCAATAAATTAGAATGTTGTGGAAAAGTTCATTTATTTCAGTAATTCAACTCAAACTGTGAAACTCGTGTATGCAATATCCACGACATTCTAATATATTGAGATGCACCTGTACACAGAGCGCTACTGAAGAGCAGAAGCTAACTTGCGCTCTGCCGGATGCGCTTTTATACTTCCTGGTTGCTCACGTCACTCCGCTCGTGACGTCTCGCTGCTCCATTGGACTGATTTTACACGTGCTTCAGAACGCGGTCACGCAGGGGCGTTCCCAAAGCGTTTCTCGACGCAGCCTGAGTTCCTGAAGGGGAACTAAAGTTGAAAAAATAAAAATAAAACATATTTCATTAGGCCTTAAAAATTTAATTTTTGTTTAACTTTTAATAAATTGCTGTTAAATTGTGTAAGTTTCATGATTTCAATTAATTAGACATGTTTTTTGATTGCTAAAATTAAATTTAACAATTAAAACAGAGTGTAGAAAAATGAAAACAGAAAAAAACGGAATCCAGAAAAATTAAAATGGAAAAAAAAAATTTATTTGTGAAAAAATAAAACTGATTTTATAGGCCCCTTGTAAATTAACAGATTCATGATTTGTAGTATTGTAAAACATTGAAAAAAAAATGTTTTCAATGAAAACTCTTTTTTTACCATGTAGTCACACTTGTTTTCCTCAGATGTTTCTTATGCATCTGTATAGTCATTTAACCTAATCAGTTTTGATCTAGTCATTTTTTAAACTGGTCATTTTAAAAGAAGCCTGCATACCATCTCCACACATGACTGAACCTGAACAGAAAATGATGAACTTTCATGACCTTACAGCAAATCATTCTAGGTAAGTTTAAGAAAAGTTCCCACGTTATGGATAACCCTTTTCCCACATAGCCACATCATTCTGGTACTGACACAAATCAAATCAATTCCTCAGACGCAAGATACAAGAATGCTTCTGCAACAAGTCAGGGCACGCTAACACACATCTTAAATAGACCATCTCCACTTTCATATGATCTCCTTATGGTTTATGAAAGTATTGGGCTGTGTCTGATAAGAGAAAGTTTATGAAACATCCTGCAGCTCACCCTAGCTGTTGGGGTCCAGGCAAGATCCTGGACCCTCAAGAATCCAACACTTTTCATAAGCCTCTTTCGTTAAGAGGCTTATGTAGAAGTATAATCAGTCAATATATTACACAGTGTTGTAGAAAAGACAATATACTAGAAAATGCCCTCACAGTCCATAACGAAAACAGAAATAGTCCTAATCCTGGTTACTGGAGTTTTTAAAAAATGCAATGCACCTCAACCATCTCTATTACACTTCACCCTAAAGATACAAACAGCATGCTTTTTTTAAATTTTTTATATTATATTATAAATAATAGTTTAAAAAACTATGCTACATTTTAACCTAAAATTAAAATAATTTATGTAATAAATAATCTAATTAGATTTTGTTGATCTAATTAGATAATTTGTAGATGTTTTAGGTTAGATTATTTATCTTATTATAAATTCATATTTATAATTTGATTTTTTTATAAAGATACATACACCTATAAATACATCCACATTTATACATGTGTGTATAAATACGTAAATATTTAATATTTTATTTAATATTTATAATTTAGCTTAATTTTGTTAAAATGTAGAATATGTAAATATTTAATATTTTATTTAATATTTATAATTTAGCTTAATTTTGTTAAAATGTAGAATACATAATTATTTCTTTTTTTTTATATTTATAATTAAGCTTAGTTTTGTTAAAATGTAGAATATGTAAATATTTCATATTTTATTTAATATTTAGCCTATAATTTAGCTTAATTTTGTTAAAATGTAGCATATTTTTAAATGAACATTTATAAGACGGAAAACATTTTTAGTGCTGGGCAACGATTAACCGTGATTAATTGATGATATATGAACATAAACATATGCATGTAAATACATGTAAATATTTTCTAAATATATAGTGTATGTGTGTGTCTCTATATATACATAATAAATGTACACAGTACACCCACATATATTATGCACACAAAAACTGGATGGATCGCGATTAATCGTTGCCCAGCACTATTTTTTATTTTAATAAAATGTATATACATGTACGTTTTAAGTACAAATATTCCATGTTACTATGTCACTCAATTCACATCACACAAACCTAATAATTATACAAGAATTATTAGGAATGTTTGACATCATTCTACATGAAGTATAGCATAGTCACACTTGACATGTCTTGTCAACAACCCAGACTCATTTTAGTGTTTTAGTTCCCCAAACCTCAGCGGATGTCTGCTTGTGAACGTAATTCCAAAAACAAATTTCATGCATGTTGGCAGTGCAATAATGCACCTGCAGCATTCCATCCGAAATCGTTTGGATGCGGATATTTAAAATACAACAGTATGTGGTTCTGCAGATCATGTGCTGTCATGATCTCAGCAAAGAAAACACTTTATTAACTATTAGGGATGCTCCGATCCGCCTTTTTCGCCTACCGATGCCGATTCCGATACCTAGGGTTCGGTATTGGCCGATACCGATCCGATACCAGTGAAGTTTTTTTCCCCCATTTAAATAAATGTAGAATTTATATATCTCTGTGTGGAACTGATAATCATTCTTTCACAATCTACTAGATACAGACTACTTCATTATAAAGAAAAATAAAATAAACAATAAATATGAAAAAATATAGGCCTATGTATATTTATAATCTATGACAAAAATTTATCATAAACTAGGTTAGTGGATAATTCGGCAGCAAAAGTTATTCTAGAAAAATCAGTGCACAATAATTTTAGAAATCCAAACATTTAGTAAAAAAACTATATTTTGTGGGGAACAAATAAAAGTGTTGCACTAAATATGGTAAAATGTTACACATTGCTATTTGTATTATTATAAAATCCATTCATTAAAAACATTCATGAACGTATTTATATATAAGTATTAGGGATGTGTGCGACGACTAATTTGACTGTCGTTTAAACGAAAGTTTTGTATCCGACTAGTCGACTAGTCTAAAAGCAAGAAACCCCCAAAAAACAAAAAAACCTCTCTGCGTGCGTGTAGCATATATAATAGCCTATATTTGAAATACTTAATCTATGAATCACACTGTCAAATCCCTCAATGAATTCCACTTGCCAATGATCTTGGAGAGAGCTTTACCGAACTGACTGTCGTAACCGAACGCGACCAGGGTTTAAAGGCTGAACGAATGACTGACAGCCACAGTGGAGAAAAGAGTTTGTGTGAACTTTAATGTAAGGACTTAAATATTCATATGTAGCTCACATTAAGCTATCGTATGAATCGGATGAATCGGAAAAAAAATAAATAAAAAATCTCGGATTTGGATCGGCCCTCTCTGACCGATACCCGATCCGAGAAAAATGGCACTATCGGAGCCGATACCCGATATGAATATCGGATCGGCGCATCCCTATTAACTATATAAAGACCACTGATATTTATGTAGACTAACTTAACATTTCTGGCCTGTCCTGTTCTATCACTCCCATTAAGAGCTGTAATATGAGCCTAATGGGATATGAAAGGTCTTCAAGTCTCTGATCTTCTCCAAAGATTTAATGGTTTAAAATAGATTATGACCTATATGTGCGAGGGTGGGCAAAACATCTTAAAGGGAAAAAAAGGTGGAGGGGGTCCTTCCCAGTCTCGTTTCATAAACAAATCAAGGAATCATCCTAAAGCCAAGGGCTCTGGAGAAGGAAAGACAGGATCAGACATGAAAACCTCCACTTCCTGTTTGTTTAAACCCTTCAGAGACACAGCAGTGTTCTGCATTTGTGGTCTGGTCGGGTCTAAAGTCCTATCACTGAAAAGAGGAGGATTATTCTTCTGTGAGCTTTTCTACACCGCATGCATAATTATTAGGCACGTTGATATTCTGATGATATTTTTTTTCCAAGCACATTTTACCTACCAATTGGAAAAAAATATAATCAGAATATCAACATGCCTAATAATTATGCACACGGTGTATATCGTTTCACTTTAAAGCCTTATTCATGTGTTGCACAGATGTACTTATTAATGTGTTTTATTGTGCACACATCCAGAGCACGACTAACACCCACATCCAGACAAACGCTACCATCTTATTAAAAACAAAATCTCAAGCCCATCTGAACCAGAACATGAAATCACAGTGGTCCTCTATTAATAACTAAAACTCAAACATTGTTTTGAAAGCAATTCCTATCAGAACATCTCCAATACAACACTATCACGCACTGCAGTATGGCTGTCACTGGATTCAGTATCTTACAGACTAGCACCAAGAATGTGAAGTTTCCTGAATACACACCAAGCGGCAAACTCCCGCTCTCTTTAGTGAAGCCAACACAGAAGTGACTTAAACTGTAATTCGTCAACTGGCCGATAGAGGCTGGCTGCAATAGGGAGTCAATCCCATAGACTCACCATGTTAAAATGCCCAACTTTACAGCAGAAAAAAAAAATTTACAGCCTGGTTCAAAAAATGATTTTTGTCTATATAGCTAATTTTGCCCTTCATGACAACTGTGAGGGGGGGAATTTTTTTTATAAATCATCCGTTTAAATTATATTAAGCCTTAAAGTTCTGCATAATTAAGGGCATGACCACTTGAGTGACAGGTGGATTGCCACTGCTGTCACCACCGTCGGGCTAGGTGGGCGTGGCTTCAGCAACCAGCTCCCGCCTTTTTGCCCATTTTCGATTATCCGGGAGTGACGCACGGTGACGCGCTACCAAGATGGCGACGGCCAGCTCTGCCCATTTTGAGCTTTAAAAACGCTCTTCAGGAACCTACAGGTGACGTCACAGACACTACGTCCATGTTTTTAAACAGTCTATGATACACACATGTATTTCCCATCATCAGGAGTCCAGCAGGACTCAGAGATCTTTAGCCGGTGTGACCTTTCTTGAGGTTCTGGCTGCACCACTGGGAGAACATCAAGCAGGATTATTATGCATGAAGACAATCCAGCTCGATGTGAATTTAACAGCAACTCTGTACGCCTTCTTTTACCATATTAGAGTCTGTGTAGCAACAAAACTGGTCTATGTTTTTTTTGTCCCCAAAAAACTTGAACAATGAAACTAAATATCGAATGGTTCCCAAACTTTTTTTGTCAGTTAAACCGCTTAGATGTAAAATATTTACTTGAAGTATGCCCCAATATATTAAGTTAATATTTCAATAATTTACCAGGACATTCGCATGTTCACAGCTCTCTGATATTGGTTAATGGTCACATGACATGCAAAAAAGCAGATAAACTATTTAATCTTTTTAGTAAGTAAAAAAAAAGTAAAAGTTATTTTGACTTTAAAGTAGACTCAAACATCTTTTTAGTAATAGTCTCTCAATCCCCGTTACACTTACATTGGTATTTTAAAAACCCAACAGTAATTAAAATAAATATAATCACTATTATTATAATAGTACTAATTATCATCATTACTAGTAGTAGTAGCAATATTATTACAACAAAAATGAAGACAAAATATATTACTGTTGCAAATTACAATTTAGCTGTAAAACAAAAATAATTATTTGCCAATTATTTGACACTACAAGTTATACTAATATTTATGTCTTAAATTCTTCACTTTCAAATATTTAAACCCTCAAGCTTTAAACATTTCAAATCCTAATCCTTAAACTTTTATTTTGGCAGAATAGTACTTAAGTGCTATAAACATCTACCCACAAAAATGTTGAAAATTATGCAAATGTGTACCGTTGCGTTCACAAACACACATAAAGACATGGCATTCACTGCATTTAATGTAAACCCCCATTAGAGAAACCCTGATCTACAGCTCTGAAAATCCGACGTGTCAAGCCTGAAGCTAACTGAGGCTGTAATAAATCACTCATCAGTCTCAGATTATACCATGAGCCGTTCCTTTTGTTTACAGGAAGAACACTTGACCCAGGACACAAGGCGCTGATTCAGAATATTCTTAAAAGGATTAAAGTCTTTTTTGTACACACAATGAATGTCAATGGGGTCCAAAACAAGACTGGACCTTGTTGACTTTAACCATATAGACATTCTTCAAAAATATCTTCTGTGCTCTACAGAAGGAAGTCACACAGGTTTAGAACAACATTAGGTGAGTAAATGAAGACCAATATACATATGATGACAAATATATTGACACCTGCACATGAGAATTGCATGGAATTTCAGTACATTCACAGTAGTGCTGGGCGGTATGACCAAAAATTTATATCACGGTATTTTTCAAAATTATACCGGTTTCACGGTACATGACGGTATTTTTTTTCATGCATGACCGGGTGTTAACCATATTTTCTACTGATTGAGCAGGTATCGTGAGCCCGTTTGTCAGCACTTGTGAGAGCTTGAGGAAGTTGTCAGTGTTTGTGGCCTTTGGTACAAATACATCATTGGTGGCAAGCTAATCACAAACACTCAAGGAGTCACGACTCACTGTGGCTTTAGGGTAAAGACAGTCACGGGCTCAGAGAGACGTGTGTGTGGAGGGCATTAGGTTTGTACTAGGGCTGCACGATAAATCGAAATGGAATCGAAATCGCGATTCTATTATGAAATATTATGAAATATGAATATTCTGTGTAATTGAAGCCACATCATCTCACAAAAGGATTTATTTCAAACACTCGACTGACGTTATGAAGTGAGTTTGGAGTAAAAACATGTAACTTGTCAGTTAACTACGGCTCTGTGTAGTAAATGCTGCTCCATCTGAAAGCACGTGATGATGATTTACTGCTGATTACAGAACCGGCTTTACTAACAAAATGCGCATGACAATCGCATTCAATTAATCGTGCAGCCCTAGTTTGTACTGTGTGTTTGTGGCAGACCGACCACACAGCTGTCTCTGAGACTGGACGGTGTAAGTGGATTAATTTAGAGAGCAGACTGGCAAGGTGTAAGTGATCTGTCACAACACATAGCTCTTTGAGGATGGCATCATCCTGAACTAGTCACAGTCTAGAAGATCAAACCATACACACCTGTGACAAACTAAGAAACAGAACGAATCTCACATGGGTGGTTATAATCTTGGAAACTTAAACTTATCTGCTGATAAAAACAGTGGATATTCCAAAAGCACCATGGTTCAATCCACCTGCACGGCTCTCGTCAACACCCACACCGGGTGGTGTAAACAGAATAATGCTCTTAGTAGCACTGAAACTCCTACGATGACCTCACTGTCAAGGATACTAATGGTCAACTGATATGGGTTTTTCAATGGCTGATGCTGATATGTAGATAGCAGTGTCAAAAATACCGCTAAAATATACATACAATATCTTATTTATTTTGATAAAATAAAATAAAATATGCAAGTATCCTTTAACATTGGCCAATAATGAAAAATGTCTCAAAATTGTTTTAAAACACCAGAGTGAATTTATTGTGGAAGTAAATATTTTTGTGGTATTAATAGTGTAAAAAAAAAAAAGTTTAACATTTATGTGTACATCTCAATTGGTATAATTAATTTTCATTTATACAGACATATCAGTTTTATATCATTCACCCCACTTTGTAGATATCAGTATGAGCCACTGAAAAAGCACGTGCCGACCACTAGTTCTGTCTCTATTCCTCCACCCCAGATGACCAATTATAAATAGCAAATGGTTTCTCACAGCACATTTAGCTGCACTACTGTGTAATGTTTGTCTTGAGTGAGCACATAAAAGTTATTCTTGAAAACTTTCAGGTGTCCTGCATCACAGTTCACAAGTCCCATGCATGTGAATGTGCCTTGGGGAGAGAGTGAGTCACCCATCCAGATGCTCCGTCTCTCCTGCACTGACTCAGTAATAACAGCCATCTCTCTCACTGTGTAATGACACACTCCAGAAATACACAGCGTACTATAATACACAGCCTACCTAGGAATTACACAGTATGCTAGGCCAAATACAACTTCACTATGCATTTCTGAAATACACAGAGCCATGATGCCTGTTGTGGATGTTGTTCAATGACACATTGCCATGGCAACCCTAAAATGACAGTCAGTTTAAACACATGGTCATGCTGGGTCGTATTCAGAGCACCAAGATTATGCTAGCGGTGAATACCACATGAATGGCACAATCATATTGTGAAACATCCAGACGTTGCTCAACATTCCAGCATTGTGTAACAACTCACCGCACACACTCAGGTGTGTTTACTCCAATTTGAAGAGTGTTAAGGGAAGCCAAAAATAACAGGTGGCTTATTCAAGTCCTTTATCTGTAGGGAACAAGAACTTGAACTGAAAATGATTTTTCTTGGAATCAGGAAGTACTCCAAAAAATCAAACTGATTGTCTTTAATATTTGACATTTTTACTAAGATATTTATTTTAGGCAAGGCAAGGCAAGTTTATTTATATAGCACATTTCATACACAATAGTAATTCAAAGTGCTTTACATAAAAGGAAGTAAAATAATCATAAAAAAATAATCACAACAATAAAACAAGGAATTTAAAAACTTTTAAAATGATTTAAAAATTGATTTAAAATTAATTTAAAACAGTTACAAATAGAAAATGATTATACATAACATAATGCAATCACTGTATCACTGTAAAATAATGTTTTAGCACATCTGATCTCTTCTGGAAGCTGGTTCCAGCTGCGGGCGGCATAATAGCTAAAAGCGGACTCCCCTTGTTTTAGTAGTACCCACACTGATATTTTGCCAGAATCAGAATTAAAGGGGTCATATGATGCTGCTAAAAAGAACATTATTTTGTGAATTTAGTGTAATGAAATGTGTTTATGCGGTTTAAGGTTCAAAAAACACATTATTTTC
>NW_015667279.1:301762-304807 GCF_001515625.1 Sinocyclocheilus rhinocerous
CTGATATTATTGATCTTCTCAGAAAAGAAGGAAGCAAACTCACTGCATTTGCTGTCGGAGAGCATTTCACTGGGAATCTGACTTGGGGGGTTTGTCAGTCTCTTAACAGTAGCAAAAAGAGTGCGAGTGTTTTTTAAGTTACGGTTTATACGGTTTGAGAAGAAGGTCTGTCTTGCTGTGGCTAGCTCCACACTGAAAGCATGAAGGCTGTCTTTATAGACGCTATAGTGAATTTCAAGTTTCGTTTTCCGCCACATCCGCTCAGTTTTTCTGCATTGTCTTTTCATACTCTGTACTGCTGTTGATTTTCTCCAAGGTGATTTTGTGTCTGCCAGTCTTCTTGCTGACTATTACAGGAGCAATATCATCAATAACATTCTTAACTTTTGAGTTAAAGGAATCAAGAACAGCAACAGAGTCTGCAGAAATGCTTGGTGGTATAGCCTTCATAAATAGCACACTAGTGTTCTCGTTAATGCATCTCTTTCTGACAGAGACAGACCTAGATTCAGTGGTAGCAGTGATCAATATATCAAAGAAAATACAGAAGTGATCAGATAGTGCTACATCTTTAATAACAATTGATGAAATGTTCAGACCTCTACTGATGAGTAAATCTAGAGTGTCCACGATTGACAAATAATCATTTATATGCACTAATATAACAGTACATAATAAATCTAAATACATACACTACCATTCAAAAGTTTAGGTTCAGTAAGATTTTTTTTTTTTTTTAGAATTTTTTATTCAGCAAGCATTAATTAAATAAATCAAAAGTTAAAGTAAAAAAAAAAATACAATGTTAATTTCAGTTAACTTTCTATGCATCAAATAATCCTTTAAAAAATGTATCATGGTTTCCACAAAAATATAAAGCAACACAACTGTTTTCAACATTGATGATGATCATAAGAAATGTTCCTTAAGCAGCAAATAAGCATATTAGAATGATTTCTAAAGGATCATGTAACACTGAAGACTGGAGTAATGACTGCTTTACCATCACCGGAATAAATTACATTTTAAAATATATTAAAAAAGAAAATGTTATTTTTGTATAATTGTAATGATAAAATATTAAACTATTTCTGATTTAGCTGAAACTTAAAACAAATGCATCTTTGGTGAGCATAAAAGACTTTATTCAAAAATAGAAAAAATAATAATAATATTAATTTACCAACCCCAAAACTTTGAACGGTGGTGTATTTGCTAAAATGTTTTTTAAAAAACATTTTTTTAAAGTGTGGAGACTTTCATGAACATTTTGAACCGTTGAATCAGTGAACTGACTCACGGAAATAAGCTTTCATATTCAAGAGTCATGAAACAGTGTAGTCTATTACTGTTTTTCCTGAAATTTAAAGCAAACACAAATGCATCCTTGGTGAGCATAAAAGACTTTATTCAAAAATATTAAAAAATAATAATAATTTACCAACCCCAAACACTTTGAACGGTGGATATTTGCTAAAATGTTTTTTAAAAATGTGAAGATTTCATGAACATTTTAAATCGTTAAATCAGTGAACTGACTCATGGAAAACTTTTATATTCAAGAGTCACGAAAGAAGTTGTGAAAGCCCTACTTATAACATTGTGAGCTGGTGATGTTTGCAGTGCAGAATGAAACAATCCAAACTTATGTTTGTCTCTTCTTCACAATGATATCATCATAAACGCCCCCACCATCATCAGGGACGCTGGGAATTCATTTCCCTACTCAAAACAAACTCTTATTGCGGGTGTGGGTAGTCAGCCAATCCACATGCGGGGAGACGAGTCAGGCTAAGGTTGCTGCACAGACGGATGGGTGGGAGCTCTGGACGAGGTAATGAGAAAAAGAAAAGTCAAATGAGGATTTAATGACTAAACCATCCTGAAAAATCTCTCTTGGCTGGAAGATATGCAGTGCTGCGTGGTAACTGCACGACACTGCAAAGTTACATGCACAAGTTATATATCACCTCTCCAGTGAATTATTGTTTCACAAATCAAAATAATATCTCACTCTGAAAAATAAAGAAATATCTTCTTCAGGTATGTTCAGCAGAGGGTTGACAGCACTTTGTTTCCAAACACATGAGGGTTAATGTGGGTTTGGTTAACTGCAGCGCTAGGCTTTCACAGTGCTGTCATACATAGACATCTCTGTCCCCACTGCACAGCTCTGTAGTTTTAGCAGCTTCCTGTTTATCCAAGAGACAGCACTGACACAACTATGCTGTAGTTTCCCGCAGTTACACAGCCAGAGGCCGAGCTCTGGGCTGTCGACTAAAAAAAGCGCAAACTGGATTACAGTACCTACAAAAATTCCTTTTTGACTAATCAGTTCTCCAGACTGTGACACTAATCACAAATGTTACAAAAAAAGGGCTCTATTGAGGACAGTCAGGAAAACGTAACCGGTTTCATGTTTGATACAGTGCCTGACAATATCTGCTAGATGTAACAGCAAACAGTGTGGCCTGTGATGTCCGATTAGCAAGAACATGACTCTTAAGCACTGGTTCTTTGACGAATCAGATGAATCAGTCAAAAAGATTTGCAAAAGACTCTTGAACTCACCTGTGAAATAGCAGTTTGAATCAGACTCACTGACTGAATCATTCAGAGCCTTTATTGAGTTCACTACTGACTCTCTCACTGAACCAACAGCCGTTTATATGACAGACTGATATTTACAATATACACTGAAAAAAAAGATTTTGTGGTGTTGTAAAATATATTAAATTAATCATCATAAATTGTACTTGTAATATTAAAAATCAAGAAGAACAACAATTTTCTAAGTAAAATGTACACATTTAATTCATGTAATTAATGAACTGCGTGAGAAGAGTAACTCTTATTAATATTTACTTGTAATATTTCTATGTTTTATAGTCATTGCACATAAATCTAGAAATATGAAGTAAATTTTAATCTAAAAGTTCAGCGCGCTTGAATACGCGCATGCGTGTTTGGACCCACGCTTTGAATCAGAGGGACGGTTGGGCTTGTCACGGAGGAGATGCATGGCTGGATTTTCTCGTGTTTAAG
>NW_015667279.1:305591-348921 GCF_001515625.1 Sinocyclocheilus rhinocerous
TATAGACAAAATGAATACAGTTTATGTGGTTATATTAATCAAAAAAAAAATTTGCAATGTTTACATCGGGAGTAATATATATTCATAAAACTAAGTAAATGGGACATCTCGATCAAAACATATAATAAAATCTACTTATTTACTTCAATAAATAGTAGGATTTACGTCATATTTTTATAAATGCAAGGTTCCTGTCTATAAAATAATAAATAAACTTTACTTAATTACTTTAAATAAACACTTTTAAATTAAATATAATTACGTAATATTTACTTAATTAGGGTGCAATTAGATTTAATTTCTTCATGAATGTTAAGTTTAGTAAGTAGATTTTACTTAATAATAGTGAGTAAGTTGTACTTGATATTAGAGCAGTAAAATTTACTTAAAATGTGTTCGTGCAATTTGTTACCCACATTTTTTTAAGTAAATCTTAATAGTTATTTTTTTCAGTGTAGGCTTATAGGAAAAACAATGCTCTACCTACATTTTTGCAACTCCAAAAACGTACCTATACATACAGTTCAGTTTCCAGCTAAAAGGAACGCTAGTGGTAGTAAAACACCAACAATTTTGAATCCTTTTTTCACAAATTATGACTATGGGGCAGATTATTGATTAATAAAGACTTATTTTCGTGTGGTTCCTTGCATAATACTATTATATAATGCATTTTAACATTTACATCAAATACCAGCACCATATATATGGCTTTTCTGACATAGTAAACTTGCTCGGTGCCTCACCTGCTACAGAAATGCACTTGCGATGCAAGTGGTGATAAAAGAGCTGAAAGTCTTGTAAAAGCAAACTAAAATGGAATGGTTTCTTCAGTAAATGCATTTTTGCTGAAGGTTGCTTTTGTTAACACTACTGGTTTGCCTAAAACGTCATAATCTATATCTTTAAAGCACACAGCAGTTGTTAGAAGATGAAGAAAGAAACTATTAACTCAATGAATTGAAGCATTTCTGAACAACCTTTACTGAGTGATTCTGTAAATTGTCAACTATATTAAAAAAATAATAATTTGGTCCCTAAATGTTGTTGTGTTTTCGACAACATTTTGTGAAACATCCAGTGGTCCAGGTAGCTGCTCTGAGCAGAGGCGAGTCTGAGAAAAAGTGGAGTTTAAAAATGAACACCACCCATTGTGGAGGCACACACTGCAATCAAACTAATTAACCATCGCTAATAACATGCCACACAAACTACAGCAGGAGGCCTTGTGTGCATGTGATGTGTGTCTAAACAAGGAGGACGGTGTGCATTATTACATTGGGGAAAAAAATGGTAGTGAAACAATTTTCACTCAGAAACTGCTAGGAAATTTCACAAATAATTACAAAGGGATGCCAAGTAACATATTGAATTAAACATGAATTTTCGAAGTAGAAAGACTGGAATTTTATTTTAAAACATACTCCAAATATTTTGTTTTATTTACAACTTTTCTGAAGTAAAATATTTTTTACAGTGGAATCTCTGTGAAGGTATAACACAGAATGATACATTTATGTGCTTAAAGTCACAAACTAACTGCTGCCAGTGGAGCTGAAACAACGTAAAAAGTTTGTGCTTTGCAAGAGAAGCATCCAACCTTCAGGCAGCCGCAACAATACCGATAAAGAGCACACTTCCGGGTGCAAAAGACTGGAGGAATCATTTGTAACCTCCCACACAGATCCAGACACTCATTTCACGACATGCTGGCTTCCTCTGAAACTAGTGGTTGTCTGACCGACAGGAAGAAAAATTAATGCACTATCTGCTTTCCCGAGAAGGAAGGGAAAGCATTGTAGAAGATAAAAGGATAAATAGACACTGGCAGCTAACCTACATCCATTTCTAAGAAACAGAATCCCACAATACAAAAATGGGAATAAATACCCAATTGTGTGCTGCCAAATCGCTAGGCATTCTGCATTCTAAGAGTAAGCCAGGTAACACAGATTTCATTTCAAGCCAAAAGCATGAAAGTTACTGTAGACGGTTTTTTTTTTTTTTTTTTAGCCAGTAAACAGTCAGCCCAGTCCTTCCTCAAGGGCAGGCGTGCCTATTTTCAGAATGGTCAGTCAGGACAGACAGTCGTTCCTCTGGGGGGAGGACGTGCATGTCTTTGTGAGGAAACTAAGAAAATAATCGGAAGAGAGTTTATAGAGAGAAAGTGGAAGGGAAAAACTGCATGTTCATTGCCTTTCTGACTTAGTAAAGAGAGAACTGTTTGGTTGAATGTAAATATGTTACTTAAACAAGACTTGGAACTACAGTACACATCTGGCACACTGTTTGGATAAGCAAATATGATGTAACTAAAAAAAAGAAGATAATGAAAGCAAAGGGAAAATGCCCCATCTAATCAAATAAAGCCAATTTTAAATAGAAAATATCCACCTAACCTCTCTAGCTTAATGTCACATTCACAACGATTTACAGATTGCAAAAAAACATGAAGTTGTCAACTAACACAGTATGACCAGCAGCACACACTTTTACTTTATCACTTTCATCGCATTGCTTGATCAGATCATTAGCTAAATTAGATCCCTTCATGTCGGTCCAGGTCTGCACAAAGGACAGATTGTGTGGCCTGTGGTGCTGTCCACAAGGCTCTGAGTTTTCCAATAGAAGTGTCCCAACACTCTTCACAGAAAGTACAGCTGCGGGTACAGCAACACAGCCTCACGGTTAGTAGCGTCACAAGATTCGCAGCAAATCTCACGCGCAAGTTCATAAATAGCACAGCACACAAAGAACTGGAAGTCAAGACATAGCCACGTCAAAGGAATGAGGACATTTTGGCTTTCCTGCTTTCTGTGTCATGTGGAGAGGATAGTCGATAAAGTTGTAGGACAGGCAATAGCTCTGTAGAACAGGGTCCATTTAGGGACCTAAACTTTAGAGTGGGCCGCTGATTATGGATTCACAGATTCAGATTTTGCCCAATACCGATACGCTGATAATTATTTTCATGCTATCGACAATAACTTATAAATAAAACACTACAATTTATCATTTTTAGTGCTGTCAAATGATTACTCGCATCCAAAATAAAAGTTTTTGTTTACATAATATATGTGTGTACTGTGTATATAATAAATATACACAGTACAGACATATATTATGTAAACAAAAACTTTAATTTTGGATGTGATTAATCGCGATTAATTGTTTGACAGCACTATGTTTTGAATGCAAAAAGTGATAAACATTAACATAATGTACAGTATGAGAAATGGTTATTTACTCTGAGGTTTGCTATAGATGAAACTTAATTGTAATCTAAAGAGTAACTTAACCTGAGCATTTAGCAAAAGTAATCTAAATGTAAGGGACATTTGACATTGTACCCCCAATATACTGTGCTTTCCTAGTTTTAAAAAAACTGAAATGCTAAAAACCTAATTAAATTTAATGAAGCATAAGTATGAGAAGGAATACTGTAACCTACATTAACATTTTATTATGTCCATGCACATTAAGCTTGAAGTCTTGAAGACAAAAAGGTACCACTGTTTTCTAAAATTATCCTAGTGGGCTTGTATGTCCTCTCATGTGAAGAACTGACAGCACACATCATGGTGCTCCTCTCCCATTCCACAACTACTAAATGTGGCAGTTCGCATAGCTCAAAGTTGTTTACTTGCATCAATCAACCTAGCAATCTAGAAAAAAGAAACATATACTCCAAAGAAACAAAAATAGGTTATTAGAGCCAGCATTCCCTAGCATGCATAAGGGGAAAAAATCAGAGGGATTAGGTCGTGCAGGATTAGCTTCATGGGATATTCTCTTCTCTAAAGCAACTGAGAGGCTATGAGCAAGTACGTGTAGAGAGAAAAGAGAGGCTTCAAAGCACTAACACAAAGTGCCTGACGGTGTCTTTCCGCTATGTAATTCCTGACTATTAATATCCGAGGTTGCATCTTTTACACACATATGCCAAACAAAGCTTTCTTTGTCATCTGAGCTCACTCCCAGTCTCCTCCATGCCATGTTTTGAGAAAGTCTATCACACTGTCTGCACATTCATTTGCAAAAATAACTGAAAACTACAAATATTCAGTTTACAAGGCAAATGCACTCGCTTTTACCAGGTAGCTCAAAATACATTGGCATAGACCGTTTTGTGTTGGCATTATACTTTACCACCTATTGTATATTTCCGTTAGAGATGTTTTAAATGTGGCACTTAAATAAGCACCGAATTTACTCAGTACATGCCCACATACATCACAAAAACGTCGTTCAAATAAATCAATGAACATTGAAACTACATACATGTTTGTCAGGGTTGGTATCATCGATGTTTAAATCCAAATCCGAGTCTTTCAATCCGCGCGCTGATACTTTCAACGTAATGGATGGCACGAGTAAGTTTCTCGCGCAAGACGTACAAAATATATCCTCGATAAATGCTCATGCACTGAGTATACTCAATTCACTGCACACACACGGCGAGCCGTGTCACTTTCTCCCTCTGTAGGCAAGGCTGTAGGCTTGGTCCTGTCGTTATCTCGTAGGGGGTGTGGACAAAACACATGCAAATGAAAAGACGTCCAACTGGCATCAGGGTCCTGCTTTCTGTTGTTTCCTCTCAAAACATGCTATATGCTAAAAACACTCAACATGCTTAAGTGTGTTGAACCATATGCCATAAAGGTACATATATGAAAAGTATCTGTTCCAGATAGATAGATAGACAGATAGATAGATATGACTAAAGAGTTATATATAGTATATTTGCATAGATGAAAAGACATTTGGAAAGTCTCTTGTTCAATCACAGTATTGATTGTTTTTATTGAATTTAGCAATAATTGGTATTTTAATTATATGTTTTATAATGCTAAATGATATCCACTATAATATGATTCAAAAGGAACAGAATTTTGTTTTGGTGTCGATTTATTGATGGGATTGTGGGGGTACATAGTCAAGAATCATTGCAATAAAGAGAATTTAAAATTAGTGAATGGAGTAATTTACTATCACCAAATAAAAATAAATTTTATATCATGTTTATATAAATAGATCGTATAGTGGATAGGTTCCTGATGAGGAATGCAGCTACAGGTTAAATTATAGGCTAAAGTGACTGCATGGCAATTATAACACTAGACTATATATAGAAACGTTGTAGAGTATGAGAAACTGAGACGATTCTAGGAAGAAATGCTTAACAAGGACATTTTTCTGAACGTCTTAGGGCAAAGTTTAAACCACTACCATGTTAATATTATGCAAACCTCTTTTACTGTGTCACTAGAATTGTTTACCTCAATAAAACAAGTGCTATTGCTTCTTTGTGCAACAGTTGCTACCCCAATGCTTGGATGGATGATTGTTCTTAGTGGTGAAAGTCAAAAGAGCCTACCTCAATGACTTCAAGATACTCCTGTGCCTTTAAACGCAACAAGCATAAAAGTAACAGTTTAAAATGGAAGATTTGGACTGTATGAGCATGTGTGACGTGTTGTAGCTAAAAGAGGAGATGCAACTGGTCTCAAAGGCCTTGGTCAGCTGTTGCTGCAGCAACACTGCTGGCCATAACCGAAGGTGATGTCATGTGTTTGAAGAGAGGCTTGACGTGGCCACCCGCCAGCAAAAGATAGGCCTGAGACTGAAGAGAGGGATCAATTGTGGCTACCCTTTTACCCCTCCCTGTTTGCCCCCTATTCAAACCCAGCCAGCCATTATCTATCTAAATTCTGAATTCACTTCCCTAAATCACTGTAGCACACCCCCTACTCCAAATCACCCCTCTGCGGTTTAGCCCGGACAAGAGCACTGCAAAGTATCCACTGCCTAGGGCTAAAGCATGGCACCTAAATTATGCAATTAGGCTGCAGAATGTAGAGCGAAATCCAGGCCATGCAAGACGTGAAGGACCCTCATCAAACAGACTTTAACCCTATAAAGCCTGCTGTATTTGATGCTAAACTTTCAACATGATCACAACTTTGCAGAAGCACCTGTACACAATCTCCTGTTGTGTAAATGATAGTTTATATTTTTTTAGCAAGTAAAAGGCCTTTTAGTATAATCCTTCAGGTTGTAGTACATGTCTTTTTGCCAGGAAATCTTTAATTTTTATAAAGTAAACATATTAATAACTGTTATATGGTTAGTCATATTTCAAGATGAACACTTACTGGACTAAAGCAACTTAGGTTTACTTGATTTTTCATATATAATTGTAGAAAAATCAAGTTAAAATGTGAGTATCAAATATGATACATAAGGTTTTTGAGGAACGGTTATTTTATCATCTCTCAATCATCATTGTACTGCATTGCATTATGTTTTGCCCCACAATAAAACTACAGAGCTTTGATCATAAAATAACATCTTACCAAGACATATTATTGAGAAATATAGAGTGACAACTGATATTCATATGCATCTTATGTAAGTAGTCTGCTATACTGTTATAAAGATCAGTAATTTAAATTATAAGTTATCAGAATTGTATTTTTGGCCATATAAATAACAACTGCACCAAATTGCAAACGAATATGAGCTGCATATTCATACTATATGAGCCATAAAAGCCTGATGTATCAAATATGATATTCAACAAAAAACACATATGCAACCTTTTTTTTTCTTTCTTTTATTTCATATGTCAGGCTTTACATGGTTAATGGATGCTAGTATACAGGTCTAAATTAATAAATATCTGATCGTTTTTTTCACCTCTTTATGGTTTTACACATTTCCCCCTTTCTACTTGTTTTCTAGGGTCAGAGGAGCCCAGAGTTGCTGCTGTCTGGCTGTCAATCACATGAAGCCCCCTCCTTGTACCATCTCCATGCTCATTGACCCCTGAACCTCAGTGTGTGCAACCTGCCTCTCAGACTCCCTGTG
The DNA here is from genome assembly GCF_001515625.1 of Sinocyclocheilus rhinocerous. Taxonomy (NCBI): domain Eukaryota; kingdom Metazoa; phylum Chordata; class Actinopteri; order Cypriniformes; family Cyprinidae; genus Sinocyclocheilus; species Sinocyclocheilus rhinocerous. The sequence goes on from NW_015667279.1 coordinate 312,462, forward strand.
GGAATGTTCACAATTTATGGAGGGGGCAACGTTTGATCACTTCCTATCCTTCATTCCTCTCTTTCTTTCTTTTATTTTAGCAGCTTGCGAGTTGATTTTTTGGACGTGTCACTACATAAAAAACGTGGACCCTGAATTATAATGCAAAGCATGTGTTTTTTGAAGCAAGGACGTGCCAAAAGTGGGCATGAATGTATTTATAAACTTGTCAAAGTCGCTCTTGTATTCTCATTCTCATGTGTTTCTCGTGTATTTTTGTCTAAGGCTGGCATGTACAACTGGGAGGGTATGTTTGTGGGTGTTTTTTGGGGGGGAGGGCTGAAAGCAATGCACATGGGTTTCATTTTTAAGTGCCACAGTGTCCAAATGCTTCTAAAAAGCCATATAAAGTAAGCAAACACATGAACGACATATGTTAAATGTTTTTTTAAACTAGTATATGGAGTACAGCAAACAGCAAAAAGGCTTTGAAATGTCTGATAAAGTGTTTATTTATCTATTTACTGCTCGGACATTGACGTCACAGCTTTGTAAGCCACTCCTTTCTTTCCAAACCAAGCTCCAGTTCTCTGATGCTTTCTCAGTTCCGCTCTTTCACTGTTCAGAAGTGAAATGCAACTCATTTTTGAAGAGCTTTACCGAGTCAGAGTCTTACGAAGGGCAGAGAACTTTCCGTTTAACCGTCTCAGGAAGCCTTTTAGCATTTGTCAGCCACCCTTTATAGAAAGCCCACCCACTCACCCACTATAACATGCTGACCCACGCAAAAGAAAGAGAAATGCATACTAACCCACACACATTACATGCCACCTGTTCACTCCATCTGCTACTCTGGCATTTCATAACGTGCACACGCAATTATATTGCGCATAACAAGCACAGCAACATATTGAGCTTCACACTAACTCACTAGTCGATAAAATACATATAGGTTTGATTGCTGGAAGAAAACTCAGATGCAAACTTTGTGATAAAGTCATACCTGGAGGCATGAGAAGGTCTAATTGGGTCAGGCATCTCCAAAGCCCTCATTTCAGGGCTAGATGAGTCTATGTGTAAACTCAGTATGCATACATGGACTCATATAAGAAGATTCAACAGCACTGAGATATTGCACCAGTGGAAATTATTACTGAAATGAATATGAAGTAAATGTAAATCTGGCACTACAGTGGCATAATGGGATGGGTGTTTTTGTTACTCTATTCTCTAGGGCCTAGCTAGCACTTTGTCTATTGACTTTTGAAGATAGTGGTACTTAAGAATAGGCAAACCATTAAGTCTGCCACTATATAGTGCAGCTAGTCATTAAGACTACACAATTCTAATTAAGAGCACTTCAGACATGAAAAGTGGACGTCATGTACCGTATCAGTTTTCAAAACTAAATTAAAAGATATTTATTGAAATAATTTATGAATTTTCCTCTTTATATTATGTTTAATTTACTTCTAAATGGAAATTAAAATATAAACTACCATATAATCCTAAATTCTGACAGGTTTGTGCACAAATATTCGGAATAATACAGATTTATTTTTTAATGTTGCTAAAAGAAGTCTCTTATGCTCACCAAGGCTGCACTTATTTGATACAATTAAAACAGGAATATTGTGAAATATTATTACAATTTAAAATAACAGTTTTCTATTTCAATACATTTAAAAAATAAATGTATTCCTGTGATGGTGAAGCTGAATTTCAGTAGCCATTACTCCAGTATTTAGTGTCACATGATTCTTCAGATATCATTTAAATTTAAATAAATTAGAGTTCTTTTAAATTGTAATAATATTTACTGTTTGTACTGTATTTTTAATCAAATAAATGCAGCTTTGTTGAGCATGAGACTTCATTCAAAAACATTAAAAATGTGTAATTATTCCAAACTTTTGAGCAGTAGTGGACCCTCATTTCATAAAAATATTTAATGTGACTTCTTTAATAATAATAAAAGTCAATCACTTTACACTGAGCAGTTTATTTCAGGCTGAACTCTATAAATGTCTCTGAGACCTTCAGGCAGGACACAAGACCCAGGGGGTGGATCTTTGACCCTTCAGTCCACAGTTAATCTGTTTTTCCAGCCTAAATTCCTCTTAGATTAAAGCAGGGTGGGACCCTGGCGACCGGGTCATAATAATATGCTGATTGGTCCTTTCCCCTGGGCACGCTGCTCAGCAGGCGGAGAGGAAGTGTGAGTGATGGCATCTCGTCTGACTCGGCCTGTGAGTGAGCGGTGAGCACGCAAACACTTAGAGACTAGAAAGAAGTGTATATCTCGGTAGAGACAGCTAAGTTTGCATTTTTGTGCCCTTTTAGCCACAGTTTGAGGAAACACAGTTGGACACAGATAGTGTCCGGTGGTGGGCGTGTGGATTACAGCCAATGTCCAGATCCAGGCCGGGTAATTAAGCTCCAACAAAAGGTTTCTTACTCAGGCTCATTTTAATGCTCCTATTGATAGCAGTGAAAAACTGCTGAGTATCTGTTATCCCGAGAAAAGTGATGGTAATGAAAAAGAGAGGGAGAGGGGGGAGGATAAGGAGCAGTGAAGGCAGAAGTGAAAGAGAAAGTGATGAGTGAAAGCAAAGCCCGCATTGGGGATGCAAGAACATGGCTGGCAGTGAGCTCATGCACATTGTGTCTTTTTGCATGAGTTGACCCACTTGGTTGAGTTTATTCTGAAGAGCAGGAAAGAGAAAAAGAGAGATCTTCTTTATATTCCGTTTAAAAATTTAAATCCGTTGGCTTTAACACTTCCCTGGTGCAAATTAAAGCTGAAGTGTGTAAAATGTTTTGATGTTAAAATACTTTCTGCTATTCCAAATTGAATATGCAAAGACAGCAGTGGGCACAGAAGCTATCTGGACACTTATGTGACAATTAAAAATGAATGGATATCTTTAAATAATATAACAAATATCAAACTGAGTGGTGAAGTTTGTTCTGAGAGCAGCGCTCTAGAATCATTTGTTTGCAGATTCCACTTTTTTGTTTGATATTTTGCTATCTAAAGGCAGTACGTTTTAATTCTAAATGGAAATTAAAATAAACATTAAACAAAATTAAAATAATCGTATAAACCTAAATTGTGATCGTCTTGTGCACAAACATTTTTTTTAAATTAAAGGGTGGTTATTTAATATATATTAATATGATATATATTGAAAGAGTTTTAAGGCATTTCATTTTTTCAGCTTCTATAAGGATTTAAATAAGGCTTTCAAATAATTTTGTCCCAAAATGTCACAAAACTTGGAACAACTAACAAATGTGTTTTGCTCTGTTGCATCTTGTATTTTCTAATGCTAGAACATGGTCTGTGTGAAGCTAAAGGAAATTTATTTCATTCCTGCAGCCACCATGTGAAGTGACATTTTCACTTTTTCACCCTTTGCATGTAGAGCAGCTTCTGTCACATGACAAGTGTTCCATCAACCAGGGCCTAAAACAACACCAAATAATGCAGTTCTGCCTAGGCAACAACAGTAAACAAGAAAGGCTACACAAAGAATGCATTTGTATTTATTCCCCTTATTTTAGGACTGTTTCCTAGTGCTGAGGTGTTTCCTACTCACTGTGAACTGTAATGCCCTATAAAGCCTGTTTGTCATTTCTCTGGCTGCACTCATAACCATGTATGGAAAGAAGCTGCCAAAACAAATTGCAGATGCAGCATGCTGCATGTCTCACCTTCGTTGCAGAGTGTACATTTTAACAGCCAGCTTTACTTGGCTTTATATCTGTTGAATTGTAAAACTGGTATTTGATCGGACTACGACACAGTACATCATTGGAAACTTATTTTTACTTAAAAAAATAAAAATAAATAGCAAACAAATATGTATGCATTGTTAAATACATTTAATTCATCTTTCATTGATAAACTTGTGATCAATGATGAAATCAATGTCGTTGTCATCTACATAGAAATTAAACAAAATTTGTGGAAATTCTTCCACCAGTTTTTACTGAACCCTATTTAAATGTGTTCAGAGATAATTTTTTAAGTGTTGAATGGATACAAAAATATCATAATATCCTATAATTACTGTATAATATAATATAATACACATTAATAAAATAAATACATTTACATGTCAAGCAAGCAGCAGATCAATTTCTCACAGAAAGCGAGAACAAGGGATAGTAAAAGAGGGAGAGGTTTCCCTGCAGGCAGCAGGCGATGAGTGTTATCTTTCTCTCTACCCACAATAGAATGTCTCACTCCTTTCCACAAAGCCTCCATTGTGTTGGCAGGTGTTGTGTTGTTGTAGTTGTTTTCATTTACTAAAGATGCGTTTTATCCTGATTGTTTCTCTTTCCACTTACATCACACATGTAAACAGCTGAGCTTGCCTAGGACCCCACATGATGAGTAATGTGACATACTAATTGCTTTCATCTGACTCTGACAGAAGTAGGGAGAATTGCATACAGGCCGGATATTATTACAAAATCAGGCTCTCTATGAAAATAAAAGTAAAAACAGGACAGATTGCCCTCCTGTGCAATGAGGTGGACTACATAAATCTGTTAATAAATGTTTTACTGTGTGTGTGTGTGTGTGTGTGTGTGGAAGAACAACACAAATGGGGAAAAAAAACATTGGCATATGACAAATATGATGTTTATGACTCCTCCCTACAATAGTAACCACACATGAAATAATTCAGAATCATGATTCAACACTGCCCTCCACTGGACAATACATGCAGTATGACAACAGAGAGAGGCTGGTTACACGAGGCCTCTCACTGGAATGAGAACATACTTACAAATAGCTAACAAACAGCATACAACAATTCATTATTTTTATTTGTAGCACTAATGCAACACTGAACAAGGCCTTCAAGAAATGGTTATATTATCAGCAGCATATTGAAATGGAATCAAGCTTCTGCGCTTATTCATTGTCCAGCCTGCCCTTTGATCAGGAAGCATCAGGCCAGCATAGACATTTAAAAACAGAGCAGGGCAGAGGGAAAAATTACCAAACATTTCCTGCCTTTGTACTGCACATATCACTCAGAGCTCTATTCTGTTTCATATGTCTCCTATCAAAGTCAGACATGCGAGCGCATTAGGGTGTATATGGAACAAAATAACTAGTGTTCAGGGGGTGAAAACCAATGATGGCATGGGATATTTTTATCCCCAAGAAACTGGTCTCTGCTCCCTTAGTGCTAAGGTCATAATCCAGTCCTTCTTGGAAAAGGCGGAGGGTAAGGTATTAATGACTAGTTTTACAAGAACAAGCGATGACTAACTAGTCCTGACTCTTCAGTGTGTTTGGACTAGCAAAGTGTGTTTTGAAATTTAGAGTTTGTTCTGAGAAGTATAGAATCTTTTAACCAAAAATGTTCCTGAAATGAGGATCATTCCTGCTTGATTTATATGTTAACTGCTAATGTACAGTTAATGACTACTGATACATAAATGAGCCATATTTAAGCATGCAATTTGTTTCTCGATCTGTCACCCTGTACATCTGTACCAATATACGCTTCCTCCTGTAACCACCGGGGACTTTCCTGCAAACTTTCCTTACAATTGATTATGTGTGTAAGAGAATGCATTTTAAATAAGTATTATTGTCTTGTTATTATTTGCTTGTTTTGATGGGAATCAGGAATGCATCACTTCTCCGTTTTTCATTTTTGAATATTATCTATCCATTCTAGAATCAGAGGTGTCAAAACGTGCAAGTGAGAAGCAAAATGTCAATATGATTTTTCACATTTGGATACAATACCTCTTTCTTTGTTTCTTTCTTTTTGAGGAAATTAAGGAGAAGTACCATAAACAAAACTGTTGGTTTTGGACTGTTGAAGTTACACTGGATACAAAAATGTAACCATTTCAGCATTTGTTTGTATAAGCCTTGTTGAATGCTTTATATTACAGAATTGTGTGTTGTGTGGTTAAATTAAATAAATGTTTTCCTGTGGGCAAGAACAAAGTGAATCCCTAAATGTAGGGCTCAAGTCATATTAATTATGTGGCTTAGTCTCCATAACCAATAATTTCCCATAGCGGGGCACTGAAAAGGATGATAAGATTTTGGCTGTGGCCATTGCCCGTGTTGCCTCACTATTAGCTCAGCCAGTGTATGTATTAATTCATCATTGAGACGTTTTTAACTTCAAACCATTGCTTCTGGCTAAAATAAGAGTCCTCTATCCATAATATTGCTCCAGTGAAAAAGTTGTCTAGTCTGAATTAAGAGAGAAATATGCACAGATCAAACATTGTTTACAAGTAAAACATTTTTAAATAGTTCTAAACAAATAATTCTAAACAAATATGTTGGTGGATTTTGATGTGAGAGGACGAAAGGGCATGGACTTTTTCACTGGAGGAAGTGTTATTATGGAATATGGACTTGTATTTTGGCCAGAGTCAAGTCAATTACTTGTGGATTATTGTGATTTCTTTATCAGCATTTTGAACTCTCATTCACACGGCCTCCATTCACTACAGAGGATTCATTGGTGAGCAAGTGATGTAATTTCTCCAAAAGAAACAAACTCATTTTGGATGGCCTGGGTGAATACATTTTCAGCAAATTTTCATTTTTGGGTGACATATTCCTTTATGTCAGTAGGACTGTGCACTTTCAGCATTCGTTTTACTGCATGATTTATATTGCAATTAAAGAACTACCCTTAATCAGTATTTTATGTCCTAGATAGAAACAGCACTTGTTGGCTAAAACATCATGTTGCTGAAGCATAAAAACTGCACAACTAGCATTATTATCTGTATTCTACATGAGCTTAATGAGTTTTTAAAAAACTGTAATGCAGAATAAGTTTTGTGTGTGCATGTGTATTCTGTTGTGCATCTGTTTGTACAGACTATTTTTCCTATAATTCCTATTAACTCAATCAACCTTTGGAAATCTGATCAATATTTCAATGTGCTTGCAAATGTGATCAATACTTGAAGATCCATGTGTGTTCTTTAATTTAACCAAACAATCTTTGATGAAGATAAAAAAACTAATATTGAAGGAACATGAAAAAAGGATGTTTTCTAATTTTCTCAGATTTGTTCCCCATTTTAAGTGTTAAACTGTAAGCTATCTTATTGCTTTAGCAGAAATGAAATATATTGTGACTACTTTGACGGTGCTTTTAAGGTGTGTTTTACTGTGTAAAGAGTCTTTTAAAGTTTACAGCACAAAATTATATAGTGAGCAAACTATTGCTTTAAAGTGTGAGTCAATGGAATCTGTGGGACTGTAAGAGATTAAAAAAAAACAAGCAGAGAGCAGACGTGTGACAGTCAACAGAGACTGAGGAAACTAGAAACCGTGAGAAAAACAAACTGAAATAAAAAAAAGCTCAAGCCATGTGTCTACATGTAATATGTCATGTCCCTGGTTTGTTTGGCTGTTTGTTTTCTGCTGACCACTACAAGACTGAGGTCAAAGAGAAGACCTGTGCGAACACCTGCCAAAAACATTGACACGCAACACTAGCACAGGGCTCTACAGTAAATGAAGGACACACAGTTTCAATGTAGAAGTACTGTAAAACAATGTAAAATACTGCAACATTGACAATGTGCTTTCTATAACATCAAGGCACAGAAAATAGCTCTTGTTACTCTGTGTATACAGATATAGTGAGTGTGTATGTGTATAGACATAGAAAGCTATTCCCCAGGGCAAAAGCACTTCCTTGCTTGATCAACAGAGAGAAAAAAATGTTTTCCTCTTGTTTTTCTCATGTTGAGTGAGTCAGCTGTTTTCTCAATTAAACATTAAACCAAATGAATGTATTTGTGGTAATTCATTCTGTTAATACTTTATAACCAGCGATTTCTCAACGTTTTATTTGAAAATTTACATAAATAAATATTTAGTTTGATTCACTGCATGTAAATCTACCGGTACTTGTCTTTTACTATTCGCATTGTATAAGCCGACTGAGAAAACCCATCAGAGTTAGAGGGGTAGAACTGAAGTTTATGTTGCGTTGTTAATGACTACATTTCAGATTTCAGTAAATAGTTGTTATATTTAATTGTTACCAATCTGTTCTATAAATGGTGTCAACTAAATACAATTCTCAATCCCTCAAAGAAGAACTGAGCCAAAACAGAACAAAAACGTGAAAGCGGGAGGCGGTGATGACTTGTTCTGAATGTACATTTCTGTGAAAAATTCTTTCATAAGTGATAAGAGTGTAACATGGCACATCAGCTGCAGCTATTTCACTTTCTGTCAAGGTAATAAATGAACATGGAGGCGATGCAATGTGAGAAACATTTTACTATCTTTATCATTTATATTTTGCTACTTTTCAAATGCCTTTTATGTATAGATTTTATTGATTTATCCAATTGTCCTAGACCAAGAAATTTTGTGAAATTCATTTAAATATAATAAATATGAATGTAAATGATAAAATTATATTAATTATTATGTGTTATTATTGTGTTTAAAAATTGTGATCAAAACAAAAACAATTAAATAAACAACAAACATCAACCATTTCGATATTTATGGTGTAATTTTTTTTTTTTAATGATTTGTTTTAAAAATGGATTTTTCAAAAGCACTTGTTCCACCCCATTGTCCCTATTCTTAAAGGCATTGTAGGCCTACTTGTTTACAAATATTTGTATTGCTCGTCATTTCTGTTACGGGGCAAACAAGACGAGAGGCGTGAGGATCCATGTGCAAAGCTTTATTCTGAAACATAGTCAAAACAGGCAAGGGTCGGACAATGGCAAACAGGTACATAGAGAGCAAGACTGAAGAGTAACCCGAAACACAAGCGATGGTCCAGGCGAGGAATAAACAGTATCCGAATAGGGCAAGACGAGAGGGGGAATCCGAGACGCACAGGCAAAGATCAGGACACGAGAAAACAGACAAGGCAAGACTAAGATAAGGCTGTGAAAAACTAGACAGGCTCCGTAGGGTAGCTATCGCTATGAGAGCGATAAACGCTATACAATACTCAGCAGTTTGAAAGGGATCAGAGTGAGTGTTATATAGTGAATGTGTGATTGGTTACAGCTGTGTGCAATTAGTGCAATGGATGATGGGATATGTAGTCCGGGATGACATGCAACAGTTTGTGTAGTGCGAGAGTCAATGTAATGGAAGGGTGACCTCTGGTGGTGAGTGAATTGAAGTTCATAGACCGGATTCGTGACAATTTCCAATCAAGCCCTAATTTGATCAAGTTATGCAAGAAATCAACAGTTAAAACAGTTACAAATATTTAATTGAGTGTATTTCAGATACATAAAATGCTGGCCATGAAATTAGCCTTAGCTAAACAAAAGAGTTTGAGACATTTGATTTAAATGTAATTTGAATTATTTAAAATGCCACGTCCATCATCTTACTTGAGATGTGGTGGAAATGACAATGTTGTTAAAAACTTTCAGACAAAAATTACAGAATTCTCCTGTGATTCATTTATATATTCAATGATGGAAATTGTTCGCAAAAAAATTTAAATAGTGTGAAAAATGTTTTAAGAGAATTCAGAGGGCCAAAGTGCCCATAGTTGAAGAACACCCATTTATAAACCATTCAGGTTGACTTACTGCAATACTGCAATATTGAAAAGTGTAAAACACATCAGAGGGCCAGTTTACTGGTGCTTAACCCACAAAAATTCACAAATTATTTGAAGAATTTCATTATTCCACATGAGCAACTTAAAACAATCATTCAGTAATAGTCCAGAACCCAGTTATGCACTTGCCACTTACCACAAAGTTTCCTTTCCGATTTCTTCTCACAACCAAGCAGTCAGATCCTCCTTACTAGAAGGAAACAAACTCTCGGTTTCCATGACAACCTCTGTTTGAATCAGGGCGTAAAGTGGGAATATCGGGAATATCCCAGACTGGCCCAAAACTCCTGTCCAAGCGACTATTGATTAACGATGGGAAATGAAGTCTCACAGCTGCCTCACGTCAAAACGAGCAGATATTTCCAAAGAAATAATCGAAAATTGAGTAGTTGTTGTTGTTGTTACTCTGACATAGGCTACCCAAAATATACCATAATTATTAAAATATACTCTCTCAAATACAATTGATCCACAATGAGGTTCCTACCTGAGGAGTACTGGTATGTCCAAGCGACTAAATCCCGTGTGAAGAACTAAGAATAAAAGTGACGGTAACTAGTTAAAGAGTGTTTAATCTTAACGAGCAGCGAGTGAAGCGTGCACGCCCGCGGTCCAGAGGCGTCTGCTTATGCCCACCTCTTTTACTTTCAAAGCTGAGACAAAAAAAAAAAAACCTCCTGTCCTTGTTTTCACAGGACTAGAGGAGTATCGCCATGAGGCAGCTAATAGTTAATGAAAAATCAACAGTCAGTTCTCTCCTCAACATAACAACACACAGCCAGACCACTGTCAATGAATCACTTCACTCGCTGCCAAGAGAATCGAAATCTGGAACCTCGTATGATTGATTCTTTTGTCAGACTGATTGATTAGGTCACCTTTAAACAAATGTCTGTTAAACAAACTGTCAGTTATCTTAGTAGTGTAAGTTTAAACATAATATTTATCTTATCATTTATTATTGATTTACCACTTTCGTTTTATTTGAAGAATTGCAGTTTTGCAAATATAAAATGTAAAAAAAAAAATATTATCACGGCATAATATTGTCAAACTAGCCTATGTGATGTTAAGGAGGATCTCTCAAAAATCTCATTTTTTTCATGACATTTCAGCCCTTCCCTCTCACAAAACGAATGGGGTAGGTTGACACTGCCATTAGATAACCTGTTAGCTGCTTTTTTTCCAGAAATAAATTAAATTAAAAAGTAACATTATTATAACAACAAAAAATTATTTTAAAATATACTTTGAAACACAGAAAACACACACATTACATAGCCTATCCTGTGACATACTATTTTTTATCTACAATTAAATTTTTTCATTAAATTTATCTATAATTAAATATTCTTTATATAGACTATAATTTCTTGATTTTAAGGTGAAATGACCAGGACATGTTATCATGAGCTTCATCCTTAAATCAATCTAACAGAACAATTCAATAGGGTGGGCCGCTGCTTCTTCTGGAAGTCTTCTAGCATTTAAATGGCTATAATTGATCTACCTTTGTTTCTCTGGGAGTATAGGCTATAGCTTTCTTAACAGGGTTAAGAATTAAGTCAAAAGATGAGTAAACACAATAGATCCGTGATGATATGGGTTGGATAAACCTTATCATAACTTTAACACCTGCAGATACTGTAGTAATGACATATTATGTAGGCTACAAGTTAGTGGTTCTCAACGGGTGGCCAAATAAGTCTTAAAATAATTTCAACCGAATTATAGTAGCATAATCTTTATTTAAAACTACTACAAATAAAAATACTGGCATGATGTTTTTAGTTCATTTATTTTTATTACAACAGAAGTTGAAGAGGTTCATAACAGTTTAAATCGAAGAGATTTTGAATATTGTCATGGAGAAAGGGTGGCCTCAGAGTCAAAAAGGCCGAAAACCGCTGCACTAAAATGGGTATATTTATATAACACTAGAGGGCGTACTGTACCCATGTAATTTTGGATGATTGACGATCACGTTATTCACCAAATATTTTATCAGACACAAGTGGCAGGAAAGCTCTTAAAGCCATTGTTTTTTCTTTGTTATTGTACATAATTTTATTGTCCTTTCTGGAAATCTCAGTTGTAGAAGGGCATGTTGTGGTGGGCTTTGTTTCTTTTTTGGCTCTCTCTTTACATGTTCCTCATCTTCCTTTACGTACCCATTCCCCCCATTGTCTCACAGCTAATTCTATTACAATTGCTAATATTTAATTTGGAACGTCTGCAATACAAATATCCAGAGGTGTGACCAAGTCGTTGTTTTGCAAGTCACAAGTAAGTCTCGAGTCTTTGCATTCAATTCTCGAGTCAAGTCCCGAGTCAAGACAGACAAGTCCCAAGTCAAGTCCCGAGTCAAGACAGGCAAGTCCAAGTCGAGTTGCAAGTCCTCAACTTTTAGCTTCAAGTCTTAAACAAGTCATTAGTGCTCTTTGCCCGCGGCGATCAAACGGGCAGGGCAGCGCTTTTCACGAGCGGAGATAGCTATATACGAATCGTGTCTTTTTTTCTTTTTTTCTTATCTCGGTTCTTTTGTCGTAAGTTATGCTATTACTCCATTAATTTATACTACCATATACTGTATATCCAGCGCTCCCTGAACACAGTCTCTGGGTTTTTGCCAGTCAAGCGCAAGCACGCACGCGCGTCTAGAGTAATAACGACTTTGATCTGATCATAAAGTCTTTCCGAGTCACAGGGCTCAAGTCCAAGTCAAGTCTCGAGTCATTGCTGTCAAAGTCTAAGTCGAGTCTCAAGTCTTCTTTAATTATGTCGAGTCGAGTCGCAAGTCATCAAATTTGGGACTCGAGTCCGAGTCAAGTCTCGAGTCATGTGACTCGAGTCCACACCCCTGCAAATATCAATTGGGGAAAACTTCAAGGCATACAAAACCTGTTTTCGTGTTTTTATGAGATCTTCTCCACATGCATTACACCAATATGATGGCACATTTTTCAATGTTGTATCACAAACTTTGTGAACCTGTAAATAAACAACATGTCTTATACAAGAATAGCTGTTAGAAACATTTTTCTCAGACAAACCGCAGACAAAGAAGTGGAAGTAGGCCTACATGTCAAACTTAAGATGTGTAAACGACACACAAGATGAGTTGCGTAATCACCAGGGGATGTTTTTGCCTTCCCAATCTAAAAGAGTTCCACTGTCTTCCTCAGTGAGGCTTGTGATGACTTTCATCATACCGCTGATGCTCTCAGCTGTCGTCAGGGGAGCCTGAGGGTGCCACGAGAAAAATGACAAATGTGAGGATGCCAAAGAAAGCAAACCACTGACATGAATGTAAAAACACATTTGTAACAAGCGCTTTGTATTACCTTTGGGCCACCCATTTCTGTCTGGACCCATCCTGGATGGAGAGACATAACAAGAATGCCATCCTTTTTTAAATCTTCTGCCAAGCAGCGAGTTAACATGTTCAGTGCTGCCTAAAGTAAAGAAACAGTCAAGATGTAATAGTTTTAATAGCAATTTATGAGTCAAATAAAGTCTGTGGTCAATAATACTTGAAGAAATGTTTATGTTTTGTTGTCTGTGGTACAGTAAAAGGGTTTTAGAAGCACTGGTACCTTGCTGACCCGATAGGGGTACATTGGAGACACAGAGAAATTCTCAGGGCATCTGGTGATGGATGACAGCAGTGTAGAGACATTGATGATAGCTGACCTACTGCAAGACATGCTTGTTTGATGAGGAAACTGAGCTGCTGCCTTGCACAGGAGGGGATGGAAGTCCTGAAAATGAATTAACGTCATTTACTGTAGAGAGAAAATGCTACACAATAATGTTAGAAGGTTTTCACAGCAAGAAATAACTTTTTAAAAAGAGTATTTTTTGTATTGTTTTCCAGTACAAATATCTAAACATTCCTAAATCAAGAAGGAGCAAAATGATTTTAAGTCTTGTTTTCTGAAGAAAACAAAATCTGTTAGTGGGGTTAGAAAAATAACGTATCTTTTCTACCCAACTGACAGATTTTTTTTCTTGTTTTAAGCATACACTTATGTCTTAAGTCACATTTTTTATATATATATATTTGTAATGGAAAACAAGACAAAAATACCAAGTAAGACAATCATTTGTTGCAGTGTTGAAGGTTCAGCCACCTTTGCAATGAGCATGGGTCCTACAACATTGGTTGTGTACACATCCACCATCTCCCGTTTTCCTGTCTCAGCTAGGGATCCTGGGAAGTTCACACCAGCATTGTTGATGATCAAATTCAGACCTTTGCCCTTCAGCTTGGTTTCCACCAGTTTTGAGGCCTCTGCGATACTAGTAGGACTAGTCGTGTCTGTTGAGAAATTAGGTAAACCAACATTTTGAAAATTTGAGGAGTCTGTGTGTTCATCAGAACAAATTTGGGGAAATTTTAGCATTACATCACTTGCTCACCAATGGATCCTCTGCAGTGAATGGATGCCAAACAACTGATAAAAACATCACAATAATCTAAGCAAATGATGTAATGCTAAATTTCTCCAAATCTGTTCTGATGAAGAAACAAACTTATCTACATCTTCAGCAAGTACATTTTCAGCAAAATATTTTTTTTTTGGGGTGAACTCCTTTAATCCTTTAATTTGAAGTACTGACAGTCCTAATGACAGAATCATGACTCAACCACAAAATTAAAGCAAATATCCTACCAAGTTGGACAACCGTGATCACATCCCGGTGCTTCTGAGCTAGTTCCTGGAGATCCTAGAAGACAAGCAGTTGGAAGTGCTTTCCAGGATGTTCTAGAAATGCACATCCTTATAAAATGACACATCTTAGAGACACGTTACAAGTCACAATTCACCCTTTAAATGCAGCACAGAAACAGCAGAGTTGCCCAACAAGTTTCACTGCCACAATGACTCATCTATGCTGTCTTTGTAATACTGGAATAGTTCAGATGGTACAAAGTTTTTTTCATGTAGCACATAGTGTATTGGCATTTACTGAATTCAAACAAAAACTTTATGCTAAATGGCACTGACAACATCATTGACAACAGTGAAAACTTAGTTTTTATGATTTCAGGAACACTTTACAATAACATTTGTTAACTTTTTTTTAGATACCATAATGTAACAATGAGAAGTACTTTTACTCATCTAAATGAATCTTTAACATTTTGTAGTTGTATAACAAGTTGTATAACAAATTAACTGAATTGTATAATTATGTAAATTAATTATATAATATAATTAAGTATAATAATTAAGTTGTATAAATTAATTCAAATGAGTTCATGTATTATAAAAAAAATTTACAAGGAACAATAGTATATTTATAAGAAAATGTACTCATGTAAACAAGTTCAACTTTTCTGTATAGTGTTAGCATGGTTTCTTACCTGTGATCTTGGTCCATTTGGGTCTCTACAACCAGCAAAGATCTGAACTGGAGACAAGGGTGAATCAACCAACTGTCGAACCAACTCAAGATAATATAATTAAATATAATAATTAAGTTGTATAAATTAATTCAAATGAGTTCATGTATTATAAAAAAAATTTACAAGGAACAATAGTATATTTATAAGAAAATGTACTCATGTAAACAAGTTCAACTTTTCTGTATAGTGTTAGCATGGTTTCTTACCTGTGATCTTGGTCCATTTGGGTCTCTACAACCAGCAAAGATCTGAACTGGAGGCGAGGGTGAATCAACCAACTGTCGAACCAACTCAAGTCCAATTCCACGGTTTGATCCAGTCACCAGAACACTGTCACATATTCTAGATGCCATTATCAGTCAGAGGTTCAGTCTACAATGGAAGGCATGTCCATGTTAGTGTGTATGTATTGGATGTGTGGGAGTAATCAGTGTTGTGGAGTAATAAGTCTATTAACGCTTTGAAGGTTTGTGAATGTTTATCGCAACTGCAACTGATCACACTTCTGTTAGTCCCTCCCAGGCTACGAAGCTGCTTTCTTCCCTGACAGAGAGAACATTACATCTACATTACATTTGGATTTACTCATTTAGAAGGTGTTTTAATCCAAATAAGCTTACAAATGAGACATGCAGTATAAAGCTGGGATAAATGAGTAACAATTCAGGTGTCTTCTCAATGTCATTCTAATACCATACATTGATTTATACCAGAAACTGTCTTGACTACCCGATTTTCTCTCATGCTTAAGTTTGACTGTAATTTATGGCCAACAACAAAGTATTTTAACTCAGATACTTACATAGTTTTAGATACTTCAATGTACGGATATTGTTATTATATTATTGTCTGATATGATGCCATAATAACAGCAATGATAGCAGAGCATATCATATTTTATATAATATTTTTATGTAATTTATAAAATATCATTAAATTCTTAATGTAAACTATGTTCGAATGTTTAGTCAGTTTGATTTTTAAAAATGTTTCTTGGGCACCAAATCAGCATATTATAATGACTTTTGAAATATCATGTGACACTGAATAAATTACATTTTTAAAAACGTATTTTATTTAAAATATTTGGAGCCTTAGTGGCCTGTATTGATGAAATACGTAAACCATATGAATGGTGTTTACATATTAACTACTAAACATAGTTATCTTGAAGATGCCAAACCTGAACCAATATACAAAACTACTAAATTTTCCTTACTTTAAGTTTGATCACAACATATAATCATTGCTGTTAAAAGTGTCATATTATAATGACTTTTGAAATATCATGTGACACTGAACACTGGAGTAATGGCTGCTGAAAATTTGGCTTTGCCATCACAGGAATAAATTACATTTTTAAAAACGCATTTTATTTAAAATATTTGGAGCCTTAGTGGCCTGTATTGATGAAATACGTAAACCATATGAATGGTGTTTACATATTAACTACTAAACATAGTTATCTTGAAGATGCCAAACCTGAACCAATATACAAAACTACTAAATTTTCCTTACTTTAAGTTTGATCACAACATATAATCATTGCTGTTAAAAGTGTACACCATTACTGTTTGAATACAGTAACTAACTACAAGATTTTTGCTAACCTACAGTATATCTTTACAATTCTGCCATATAGACATCACCTTGACATAGTCACCACTGATAAATTACTCCTAATTACAATGTAGAAACTTTCATTTTCAATTAAACTTCTTTGCAACAATGCGTATTGTGAAATGTGCTACACAAATAAACATGAA
Organism: Sinocyclocheilus rhinocerous; assembly: GCF_001515625.1. Taxonomy (NCBI): domain Eukaryota; kingdom Metazoa; phylum Chordata; class Actinopteri; order Cypriniformes; family Cyprinidae; genus Sinocyclocheilus; species Sinocyclocheilus rhinocerous. Next base: position 329,249 of record NW_015667279.1, read on the forward strand.
TTAATTGAATTCATGAATTGATGATCAAATTCAGGCCTTTGCTCTTCAGGTTGATTTCCATCAGCTTTGCAGCCTTTGTGATATAGAGTCAGACAGTGCCTTCTGAGAAATTAGACAGAACTTTGATTTTCATGTGATCAGATCAGTAACAACATCAAGAGATAGAATACATAATTAATGTTATAATGCTAATTTAAGGTGGTGTATCAGCCATTAATTCATTATCATATTTTTCTAAAACTCTCACCATGTTGGGAAACTGTTACCATATACTGGTGATCTGTGCTAGCAGCAGAAACACAAATATTTTAGGAGGCTTTATGAATGTCTGCATGAATTTTACATGATTTACATGTGTTTATCTTACAGACATGTAAAAAATGTGTTACAATGCACCTTTTTTTCTACACCAGAGCTGCAGAAACAGGACTAGTGGTGTTACAATGACTTGTTGTTACAAATGAAACGTGATGAAAAGTGCCTGAAATGTAGATAAGATCTTGATATATAGCATAGCATAGGCATGCCACGAATGTACAAAAGCAAACTAGTACAACTAAATCAGAACAAACCTTTATGGTAAAAGGAATAGGGATAATCTTGTAACCTTTTTTTAATGGATTTCCTATTTGTTTTTTCAGTAAATGTTTAACAAGTGTCGCTGCTTACTGCATCCTTTCCTGAGTTTACAAAGGCCTTTTCTTCTCAGATAGTTGGACTAACAATTAACATATATTTCAAGAACATGCAGGTATCACCAGTGCAATGCCACTGCACTTTTAAAAGTAAAGGTTCCAATAGGAGATTTTTGTAGCAATGCAATAGAAGCAATGCATTTTTTTTCTTAATGTGAGCAATATTTCAAAAATCTGAAGAACCTTCTCCCATTATAAAGAGCCTTAACAGTTATTCACTGCACCATCTGTGCTAAGAGTGTGTTATGCTGCTATTTTCTTAGTATTGTTATCTTGTTTTACAGTAACAATATCTAAACATGCCTAAAAGAAGACAAATGTATTTGTAAGACAATATTGTGTAGGATGATACAAAACGTTTTCAGTGAGTTTATCTTATTTAAGTTTTTATTTTTGTTAAATTAAAAATTTTACAAAAGAAAACAAGGAAACACATTGTAATAATGTTTGCAATTTGTGCCATTTGATAAAAAAAGTTTCAAACTTTTGCAACGTTAAAGTCGAATTAAGGGGCCTATTTATTTATTTATTATTATTATTATTATCGTTGTTATTATTTTGACTGACAGGACATTCAAATCACAGGATGCTGGCAAAATCAAGATGTAGACATTATGGCCACTAGGTGGCAGAACTTAATTACTTATGTCTTCAGGGTTAAAAAAAAGCTCCTGTCTGAATGAACAATTCTCCTTTGAAATAATACACACCTAAAAAAACATTTTTTAAACAAAAAAAGTATTAATTAAAAGAGGAATCAAGTTTTTTCCCCCAAGTTTAATGTCATCTGTACATTTACACATTGATCTTATCACACACAAACGAGACACAAAACGACTATAACTGTTCCAGCCCTAAGATTGTAAGATAGCCTTCCTCACAAATGTAGCAATTGTGGTCTATATATATATATATATATATAAACAACAAGAGTTCCTACACGTGCTTACGTGTTGTTAACACGTTCCAATGGTGACCGGTGGAAGGGCAAGTAACCGATCAACATGTTGTTTACGTGTGAAGACACATTGTAACAAGTTTGTGTTTCCTTAATGTAAGCTCTTTTACTTCAGTTGTGTCCTTCAAAATAGTCAAAATTTGAAATGCTTGTAATGTCCATTTATAGTCTTTACACAGCAGCATGTCTCTTTAAATGTTTAAAAACCAGCTAATTTCAAGACGCTGACGTCACGTCTGGTCGTCACGTGGGTCACCCGCAGTGTAAGATGCTCAAAGCTCAAGACGTTCGGATAGACGTTCGGTTTGACGTTCAATCGGTCGGTCGGTCGTTCGAACATTTGATTTTGGCACGGAGTGCGCGCCATAGTGGGAGAGCCAGGGGAATGTAGAGCCCTCAAAGCAGAGTGTACCGGCCAGTCTGGCGGCATTGTTTAGACATAAATGCGCAAATAATCAGAAACCCACACAAACATTCCACATCTCTTTCCGCACAACCTGTATGTCCGAGCGTGTCTTTTGGTGCGTGAACAGCGTTAGCAGTACTGAGTGTCCCTGTATTAAAAATATCACCAGCCTCGCTCCTCATCAAACATTAATGAAAGCTGGTCTATACTTACTACGTAATTTCCATGTCTGGAGCACTACGAATCATTTTATGTCCCCACCATGTTGTATTGGGAATCTAAATTGAGCGAACAACAAAAGATGCTCAAAGGCGACGCTTACATCAAATGTCTACCAATATGTTTTTAAGGCAATTATAGCTTAAAGCTATTATATATATATATAAATAATAATAATAATAAAAAACTAATATATGTATCTTTAATTACAACTAACAGTTCCCAGTCCATTGGACATAAGTGAAAAATGATTCACCGTTCAGTTGGAGTTGCAATTTTAATAACACCTCTTAACAGTTCACTGAATGACTGAGTGTAATTCAAGCCACTAAATTAAATTTGATTAATCTTTTTAGTTATTTTTCATAAGAGTCTTTTGTTCACTCTACACCATCTTACTTTTGACCCTTGCAGATGAAGTTGTCCAGACTACAGTTATAATTAAAATGCATTTATTTGTTTGTTTGTTTGTTTGTTGCATTTGTGACTATTTTAGTCACAAACTAGAGCCCTGTTTTGTATTGTTTCATCAGGTGTTAGTTGCTTTTGGTCTGACCAGAGAACTAAGCACTTAATCAAAAGTTTGGGTTGGTAAAACTTTTTAACATATTTGAAAGACGTTTCTTATGATGACCAAATCTACATTTATTTAATTAAAAAAATACAGTAAAAAGAGTAATATTGTGATTAATAATTTTCTAATTTAATTCCTGTCATGGCAACCTGAATTTTCAGCAGCCATTACTCCAGTCTTCAGTGTCACATGATCCTTCAGAAACCATTCTGATGCTAATTTGGTGCTCAAGAAAGGTTTTTATTATTATCAATCTTGAAAACAGATGTACATTGCCTCTTTAATTTAAAATAGTAAATTAATTATTATTTTTTTGTATCACCATCACTGGTGCTTTGTGATTTGAATGATCACTTTGTTTCATAACACTCTGAAGAAGACCTTTAGGGTACAACAGGAATGTAAACACCTGAGATGCACAATTTAGTGCGTGGTCAGAGAACAAAAAAAATAGTTGTGATTCCAGACAGGTACGATCGGCATGCTTGCTCATTCTGCTGACATGACCGAGGTATGAGGGACCTTTTCAATTTAACACGACAGGGTGACTAAGATCTGTCCTGTTAAGAGGCTGTCTTTTCATTTTGTCACAAAGTCACTTATCTCTACTGACTGGTTATTTCCGGCTTAAAATGGCTCTAAAGGGCATAATTTGTACAGCAAATTTTCATATTCTTGCAGTGAAATGTGTCCAGAGGGTGTCTGCTTCGCTTGAGATATGAGTAAGAAAATGAGAAAAACATCTATCACATAATTTCTGTTTCCGAAAGATATGCCCCCTTCCTCAAAAAAATCAGGTTATGATGACAACAATTTCTCATAATTCAATTGAGCTTCACCCCTTTTTCCCCTGAATATACAAGGTCAAATGAAGAGAGAGTTGAGTATTACATATCTTATCAGCTTGTACTAACCAGACCTCTCCTGAATAGCTCACATTCTTAAGCATTCATCACCTAAGCAACAACAAACTTAAATAAACCTGGTTTTGAAAACGAATACTCTGTGGGTGAGTATAACAGTCCCATTCACCTGTTTATACTGTAAACACCAGGTTAATAGGAGCAAAAGCTCCCATCCCCTTCACCTCGTTCCTCCCGCGATGTGTCAAACGTGTCTTCCTGTGACGATAGAAGATTACAGTGAGTAATTTAAAAAAGGACGACTTAAAACCTTCCAAACTACTTCTTGAGTTTCTGCTTCTCAGGAAAAAGTCACTCAACAGACTTTAAGCAGCAGGTACTTACCTAACAAACATCTGGTTTGACAGGTTAAATACTTTGGGTATGAGTACATGGATGAGCCAGAGGAGAGAACATGCTCAGGTGTCTGACAGACATTTGAAAATTCTCCAGGCATTTCATTTCCCCAATTAAAATCAAATGTAGACGAGTAAATATGTTATAGGAACCAAACAGGAGAGTCCAAAACACCAACCTTTTCCAAATACCTTATGGGTCACCTATACCTATGTGAAAGAGAGACGCATGTATTCAAACTTAATTTCTCCACTATATTCCAGGAAATTGTTGGGTCTAGACCAAATGCAGAATAGATCAAAGCACTGACCGTTGCGATGAGCAACCAGGATTATCATCTCCCTCCACATTCCTGCATTCTTCTGCTTTCCATCATCACCCGAGCTGGACAGAGGCCCGCGGAGAGGGTATGCGGAGCAGAGACCGGACACACAACAAGGGAAACACTAGAAAGGGAAGCTTTAATTAAGACCAGCGGCTCAAATAGACTAAAAGGAAAAAGATGAAAAAACAAGGGGGGAAATCTAGTGAGTAAATGTCACATTTTTGTACACAGGCAGGCTTGTGTTAAGAGTTTCTCCATTAAAGTTTTAGAACCTGTTAACAGTACACTGAAATGCTAATGCATTTTAAGTGTTTCTAATACTTTCTAAACATTAATGATTGCTCTTCTCAGAATCATATGAGGAAATGTACTAATTATAGCAGCTCTGGTATTAAATCATTCAGTGAGAGAAAAGGCAGACACTTTAAAGCAGTGGCTCTCAGCCACGAGTCTGGGATCCACTAGGGGGCCTCAGCAAACATCCAAGGGGACCACACGATGACTTAAAGATAAAAAAAAAAAATTGTCATCATTTACTCATCCTCAAGCTGTTCCAAACCTGTGTGAATGTATTTCTTCTGCTGAACACAAAATAAGATATTTTGAAGGTTGATGGTCCCCATTGACTACCATAGCATGGAAAAAAAATACTTTTCATGCAGGTTTGGAAAAACTTGAGTAAATGATAACAGAATCTTTTTAAAAATTTATTTTAATTAATATGTTATTAACGCAAATATTATTATTATAGATAAGATAAATTACAAGAATTTAACTTAATTAAAGTGCTAGAATACATAAAGAGGTAATAAATCATATTTATTTTGCTTTAAAGAAATAGCGATGAGTTATCAGATGTCATGAGCAAATAAAAATCTCATGATAATTTTGCAGTGAGAGAGACCAGGGCTACTTGTCACAGAAAGATGTTGTCACAAGGTAACATTTTAGATTTTTCTGTTCGTTTGTATTTCTTAATTATTTTACTAAATGTAAAGTTTATTAAAGGCAGGTTTCATTTTAAAATTGCCCTATATAGTGGGACAACATGCCTGAAAACTGAATGAGGTTTTTGCAAAAGGTCAACATGTGATCAATATTTCTATAGAAATTGCCTTTCTAATAAACCTACCTTGAGCAACAACTATTATATACATATGTATATGTATAAACCTAAAAAGTGCGACAACTAGCCCCATTGTCCCCTAAGATGAAGTTTTCACAGCAGCCCCTGCAGGGATAAAGACATCATGACTTCGGGAAGCAACCACCACATAACAAACCAAAACTGTTTCCTGTGGATCTTTCCGTTGAGTGGAAATTTGGCTAAACTGTCTGTTAATAGTCGTGATGTCATTTCTATATTGTTATTAATATCTTTTAACACAATGAGGTCATTGAGTCATACGGAATTTTTACATCCCACCCTGAGAGGTCAGGCTTACATGTGATACTACGCACGACCACGCCTTCTAGCGGCGTTCCGCCTGACGTCAGTGTTATTGAAAGCCGCTGGCCCCGCCCACCGCCGGGAGAACGGCTCTAAACAAATCAGTCCGTGCCTGTGAAGCAGTACTGCGGATCGCGACTGTCAGCTCACTCATGCTGCGCACACGATCTCTGGCTGCTGACTCCTGTATCTAGGGGCACTCTCGTGCGATACTGCCCGTGGGAATATACATATACCGCAAACATGTCACGGCATCACAGGACGCCGCTGAAAAACGAGGAGAGCGTAGTGGAGGTGAAGAGCAAAGTAAGTGAATCCCATTAATGTTGCATTAGGCTGCGTTTGACAGCGTGCATATGTAAACACGGCTGTTTACGCAGCTCTCCGCGGGAGCGTGTCCGTAATTGGAGGGTTTTCAATCCGGCGCATCAGTTTTGGGGTTTGTGTACTAATCCATCCATAGAAAGAAACGCTGATGGTGCTGTGCGTGTCAGACTACGAGGCGCGAGACGAGCGCGTTTGGCTGGGATCATTATGACAGCAGGTCTCTGTCCGGTCCGTGTGATGTGATACGCGGTGCTGGTGCAGTGTGAAGGATCCTACCGATAGACAGACGTGCGCAACGAGGCGATTGGGCCCTGTTGATCAATTATGCATGTTACATACCAATAAATAACAAAAACCGAATCCCGCAGTCCAGGAAGAATCAGATCCTAATGATGCATCTGAGAGGCATTAATCATATTAGCAGAGCCCTGTAGTCCTACTACATAAACTCAATAAGACGCTGGTTTCTATTCCCAGGATAAATTCAACTGTTTTTCTTCGATTACAACAAGTAAGCAGGTATTAATAAGCAATAACACAAGAACAAAAGTGCATTTGTTTGGAATACAGCTGGTACGAGGCCACAGGTAATTATAACCTTGTTGATATTCAGTGCTACAGAACCATTGCCAGTGACGTTGCTCTGTAAATATTGAAATATCCTATGCTTCAGACAAATATTGACCAGGTAATTAATGTATTTCTTATCTGCGGGTGAAAATAGTTCCAAAAGAAGCCAAAGCATCATGCTTTGAGTGTCACTATGCAATGCACACTAAAAGCCGGACTGGATCAATAACTGTGAGTGGAGTGTAGCAGCCCCTTTCTGTTATCAGCCAGCTCCAATACCACTCCAGATTTTTTATCTCGTGCTACAAGAACACTGAAATGTGCTGTTATACTAAATATCACCAATTTTTTATAGTGGTTCTCAACCTTTATGACTCTAGGGCCCCCATTGTCTACAACAATATTCAAAGGCCCCATGACTTTTCAAGTTGTCCTTGATTTACTGGATAGGGATTAAGTTAAAGTATTTTTTACAATGTTTAACTTACAACTTCTACCCAATAAAATATTTTAAACCTTGTATATTTATAGAATATATTAGAATATATACTGTTATTGATTTACATTATTTTCCAGATTTGCTGTGGCCCCCTAGTCAGCTCCTGCCTCCTGGTTGAGAACCACTGTTGTATAATAGTACTCGACAATTGTCTAAATTAAAATGTCATCGTGATAAATCTGAGGCCATAGATGCATAAAAAAAGGCCTCATTTATGGGAGGAAACACTCTTTACTACATTACATCTGATGGTGCATGAATGAATATTAACAGCCAAACAGCTACAACTACTGATGTATGTTTAAAATATTTCATATATTTTATGACGTTTCTCATGGCCTCTATAATTACTAAAGACACAGACCACTTATTGTTGGTGTCTGGTGTATTGGAGTTGTTTGTTGTCAATGCGCCCAGTATGCTTATTGGAAAACCTCAACTACAATCTGCCAAACAGAGCAGGATATGTTTTATTATCCCTCCATTCTTGAGAAATGTTGGGTGGGCAGTGCATAGATGTGTGTGAAAGAGGAGAACAGTAAACAAAAGAGAGCTGTTTAGTAAGATTCCATTGAAGTACCAGGCCTGTATGCAATATAGTGTCTTTTTTATTATTATTTATGCGTGAACTGGCTAATTTAATCACCTGAATCCTTCTTCCCGAGGTTTTGGTTTTCATAACAGGCAGTGCAGTGTGTTTGGTGACACTCTTTTCTTCCTGAGAGGAAATTGGAGGGAAATGTTTTCTTTTCTACTTTTCTAGCTCTTGATGGGATCCTGTCTCATATTATCTATCACTTACTCATTGCAATGGCATTTTTAGTGAGCATGTAGTTTAAGGTTTGTGTTTAACAGTTCATAGTGATGTCTTTTCTCCAACAGGCTATGTTTTCATTGGTTAAGTATGACAGGTATGGCCTTTTTATCTGTATTGCTATGGTTACTGTGGTGATCCACAGTCCAACAGCATTTCTTTTTTTTCCCCACCAGTTTTTGCTAAATAAGATGGTTATATAATAAGGTGTTGATTCTTGTTATAAAGGGGGAGGTAATGTAAATGTTTTCAATTGGGATGATAATGTATATATTATGCAGTCAATGTGTGTGAAGAAAAGTAAATGTATCAATAAAACTATTTAAATTTTTATCTCTAAAATGCCAGTCCTTTTACTGACAGATTTACATTTTACCTCTGTAATGTGACACAGGATATTTAACAAGAAAAAAAATGTAAGACCTGATTTATCCTGATTTATTAAAAAGACATGCTTTTTTCTCTTTTGAATAACTTGTGCAATTAATTGTTCACAATAAGACCAAGGATGTATACTAACTAAGAGAAGACATGTAATCTAACTTCTCTTAATTTCAACAGTATAAAAAAAAGATGAAAGTATTGGAGAGAAACATACAGGATTAGAGATGACAGAATGGAAACACCTTTTTAATCAAATATGTCGCTGATTATCACATCTAAAGGATTTCTTTGCTTTCCTGTAATTTAAGAACCAACATCCTTGATTCTTTTTATCTACCACAAGAAAAATCCTTTGACATTAGCAATTATTTAATTATCATTATTTGTGAATGGGCACATGGCCCTAAGAAAACGCTGTCTGTGACCTACTGAATGACTCCACATTCAAATGATCTCCAATATGACCTTGTATATTTTTCCACTAATATTCTCCATCTCCATATGTAAGGTGTTCTCCATGGATACAGGAGAAAATCATTGGCTCGGATGCAATTCCTCCTCATAATCTGAGCAACCAGACAGATTTTGTCCAGTATGTTCAGTTGAGCTCTTGAGATGAATTTCCCATCCGCTCAGAGTGTGTGTGTGTGGTCTGGAGAAGCTCAGCTTTTTAATGCCACTGTTCTAATCTTTCCCTTTATCTGTAGCACTTGATTAGATTGACCCTCCCTTTGTTCTTCACTGCTCTTTTTTTACCTTAATGGCTTCCTCCGAGCTGCAAGTACACATCAAACAGCTCTGCAGCTGCAGGAGCAAGTGAAATTGGTACGAGGAACTGGCACTGAATGTGTCTGCAGACTCTTCATGCAAAGATGCATCTGTGTGTAAAGTCACTGTCCAAGTTTCAACTGGAAAATCTTGAAAATCACATTCACATATCTTACATGGTCATAATCTGTTGAAGTCATAATTGATCTACCAAGCTAAGTGCTGGGCATTAAGAGCCTGTTGTGTGTTTATTGACGTAGTTTAATATGATTGTGGTTGTCCTGCAGTTTGAGGCGGAGTACCGAAGGTTTGCCCTGAAGAGGAACGGAGCCGGGGGCTTCCAGGAATTCTACCAACTGCTGCAGACCATTCACCGGATCCCCGGAGTGGACGTGTTGCTGGGATATGCCGACATCCATGGAGATCTACTTCCAATCAACAATGATGACAATTTCCACAAAGCACTGTCCTTGGCCAATCCGCTGCTTCGGATTATCATTCAAAGGAGAGGTAAGTTGTTATGCTGCATGTACATCACAAAGAGGTCAACGTTTGATGTTATTTTAAAGCTTAAAGGTAAAGTGTGTCAATTCTACACTACCAAATGGAATTGAAATCGGGTTTGTGTGGCTGATCTCAACAAGAACCAATCGTTTGAGTTTGGGGAGGGGCTACCTGTTTGTCCGACCAATGAACTTGAACCAATAAACCAGCAAGTTGGAGTCAGCAACTTTTTAATGTCTCTTATGTGAAGTGTGTGAGTGTGAAGTGACATGTGGCCAAGTATGGTGACCCATACTCGGAATTAGTGCTCTGCATTTATCCCATCCAAAGTGCACACACACAGCAGTGAACACACACACACCGTGAACACACACCCGGAGCAGTGGGCAGCCATTTTTTGCTGCGGCGCCCGGGGAGCAGTTGGGGGTTCGGTCTACAGCGAGAATAAAAGTTACGCCTTTTTTCTTTGCGTGAACATTTGAGTGGCATTATGCAAATCTTCCCACATCGTGACGTAGGCATGTGGGGGTGTGTTAGAACGAGCCGTTTTAGGTAGGCGTGGTTGACTCTTAACTTTTATAAAGAATATCTCTTTGGATTTGAGACTTTAGTCTTTGCAACTTTACAGATCTTCTTTATGCACCAAGAGCTTGTAACACTTCAAAGAGAAAGGAAAAATTGAAAAAAAAATCATATGACCCCTTTAAAAAACAAATACAATTTAAAATAACAGTTACAAAATTACAAAATGTAATTTTTGCTGTGATGGCAAAGCTGAATTTTGAGCAGGCATTACTCCAGTCTTCAGTGTCACAATCTTTCAGAAATCATTCTAATATGTGGATTTTTTGCTCAAGAAACATTTCTTATTATTATAAATATTGAAAACAGTTGTGCTGCCCAATACATTTTTCTTTAATGATCAGAAAGTTCCACAGAACAACGTTTATTTGAAATAGAATCTTTTAAAACTTTATAAATGTTATCAGTGTCACTTCTGATTCATTTAATGCATCTTTGCTGATGCATCCAAAGTTTTGGTTCTCAAGCAAAGCAGAAACCACACACTTCACCTTTAACATTCATCTTAACAACGTCAAACCAGGATATTTTTGATGAATTATATGTAGCATTTTAGAATTGCTAAATCATTTTATGTTAAAATGCATTTTTTTGCGCATGTGGAAAAGGGATATGGATGCAGCATAGCTGATGCATGTAGGTGTTTGTGTGTATGAGAGAGTTAGGCATTAAAATGATGTATCGTCTCTTGCTGTCATATGTCGTTATCCATATTTGACTCCAGAGGGAATAAAAAGTCATTCCAGTAGTGTAATGTTGTGCACAAGGATGAGGGCCATTATGGGCTATGATGGGTGGGCGTCAGCGTTAGATGGTGCCAGTCGGGGCCCATCTCTGTTTCATGGCTGTACTGGCACTGCGCCAGCCCCGAGGTGCTGAGTCTGATAGCGGTGCGGAGGAGTGATGAGCCCACACCCTCATCTCTCGCTCTCTCTCCCTCTTTGATGCTTTCTTGACGTCCTTCCTTGTCTGTATTCTCTTTTTGTCATCTTCACAACCCTCTCGCTCTCCCTCCTGTTTCTTCATCACTCTTAATGCCTTGTCACACTCAGTGAGTTTTATTAAATCTGAACCACAGCATTGAGGAAATGTTTCGCTAATGCTATTAGGAATGCTTTTCTCATTGTCAAATAGTTCTTCCTTTATTTGATTGTTGTTTTTGTTTACGCCACCTGTTCAAATCCACTGTGAAAGGAACTGAGCACCATTGTTCAACGTTTTAAAAGACTCAAAAAGGGAACTCTTTTATTTATCCAAGGGATTAAATCAGATTATTTGCTGGTTAGCTATGTGAAAATTATATTATTCGAACATCAAGTTTCAACTAGCTCCTACAGTTATTGATGATAGGTAGGCCCAGATGGAATCTTTGCATTTTCGGAACAGATTTGAAGGGAAATCTGTGGAATTATTAGGATGTAAACATAATGTGTTACATGGATCCTAAATACTACACTATTATTGTTAGCTGAAAACTTAAATAAAAAAATGAATAAACATGACAAACACATAACAAAATTACTGAAACTGAAATTAAAATGAAAAGTCAAAATATAAAAATAAAAGCTAATTCAACATTTTAATAATATTAATAAATATTTTAATAGTATATATAAATAATATAACATGGCTCCAGAAATATGTTAGTTCAGATTCTGTGTGTGCCTAGTGATGGGTAATGTAGTTTTTGTGGAAGTTATGATGGAAATGATCTATAAAGTGCCACTGCTCATTTTGGAGCTGAGAATCTAGAGATGTTTTTGATGGCCTATCATGTGTGAAACTTACACCTGAATGTGAACATATATCCTGTAGAGTGTTATATTTATTCATATATACATTTACAGTGTGTGTGTGTGCACTGGTGTTGGACTGTAATTAACAGGTAAATAGCAACATCAAATGTAGAGAATGTAGTATAAGGGAACTTCGGGAACCAATGTCATTGACATAAACGACACAAAGTGAGTTCTTTTGGGACAGACTAGTTGTTTCAGATGGGAGAGTGTCATAGTGTGTAGGGCTATGTGTGTGTGAAGGGTTGCCTCTTAAGACATTAGGGAGAGAGAAAATGTGGAAAGAAAGGATAAGATGCTTACATCCTGCAGTGGTTTCCGCCACTTTGGCTTCTGCAACCTCTTATAGATGTAATTTGTGAGGGAAAGAGACAGCAATAATAGTCCTGTATTATGTAATCATAATTTGCATAAAAGATGGACCTCATTATGTGTTCATAGTAATTCTGTAATGAGAAACTCAATACTTACTTAGTTTTAAACCGACGTACCTTCATACACACCCTTACATAATAAATCAGAGTCTTAGTTGTTACTATTTATTGTTAATTGTTGATAATTACACTAATACAGCTTGTTTACTGTATACACGTGTGGGGATGTGTATGCATGATGAAATTTCCCTGAGTATGAGAACAAATAACTAAAGGTGACGTAACAGCCAACCAAATATTTGCAGCGTTTCATTGCAAGCACAGGGATTAGGCCTATTGTTTTAACTGATGTGTGAAACCACATGCATCAACAATGAAAACAGCTACCTACACCTATTAGTACAATTCAAATAACTATTTCGTATTTTAATATATGTAATTTAAACGTAATTTATTCCTGTGATGGCAAAGCTGAATTTTCAGCAGCCATTAGGCTACTCCAGTCTTGAATGTCACATGATCCTTTAGAAATCACTCTTTAATATGCTGATTTGGTGTTCAAGAAACATTTATTATTATTATTATTAATGTTCAAAACTGTTTTGCTGCTTAATATTTTTGCGGAAAATCTTCTTAATGCCTTCACTGTCACTTGGAATCAATTTTATACATCCTTGCGAAAGTTAAGGATTTATTTGTTTCAAAAACAAAGTCTTACAGATTCCAAACTTTTGAACGGTAGCATATATAGAAAATAGATACTCAGTGGTGTTACCAATGTGGTCGCCGAGTTAAGTGACTAGCCTTAAAGGAACTTTGAACACACTGAAAAACCATGAACACTGGCACTGCCATTGAAGAGTAGATCTATCTGTCTGAGCCAGTCTTCACTCAGAGCCAGAAAGTCCATTATAGTGCTACAAGGCCATGCAACTTTTGACTCTCTTCCCTGGAAACTGCTCAAAAATATCAGTTTGCACCATGTACCAAAGTGACCGACAATTCAGCACTGCATCCTGTGTTACTGAGGACAGGAAAGGCAGTTTGTCCTTGTAACGATGAGTTGAATTCTGATTTTTTTTTAAAGAATCACTCATTTGTGAATTAATTAGTTGGTCCAATTTGTGAACTAAATCAATGTGTTCGTTGAAAACAACCAGCACATAAAAATAATGTTTTGTCAAATATGCTTGACCTCAAAATTTTTGAATAAAATATCAAAACTCAATCCGTCTGCCAAATGAAAGATTTCTCTCATTTCAATCATTTCACTCACTAAAACTCTGCCACTTTCTTACATTCAACTGCAAGCTCACATTCAGATCTGCCTCCATCCAATCAACAACCGGTAGATAAAACCAAGTCCCATCACATTTCAGACACATTTCTTTCTTTTTGTATGTCGCACACAATATGAAAGAAAAAGATCTGTCATTATAACATGACTATAAACACATTGTAAGGGAACAATATCAGTACGTAACAAATTCATTTAGATTTTTCCCTCACACAATCCTATCATATGACTTCAGAAAAGTTGCAATATAATGAACAAATCGTGGACTATATTTGTAGTGCATTTCTGTGTTTTTTTTGTCATGAGCTTGAAGGGATAGTTCACCAAAAAATTTAAATTCTGTCATTAATTACTCACCCTCGTGTCGTTCCAAACCCGTAAGACCTTCATTCATCTTCTGAACACAAATTAAGATATTTTTGATTCAATCTGAGAGCTTTCTGACCCTCCATTGACAGCAATGCAACTGAAATGTTCCCAGGCCCAGAAACGTATAACATTGTTAAAATAGTCCATGTGACATCATCAGTGGTTCAACGTTAATTTTACGAAACTACAAGAATACTTTTTGTGCGCAAAGAAAACAAAAATAACGACTTTATTCTACAATTCTTCTCTTCCTTGTCACCATCCTCCACCATTATCGAGAGTATCACGATGCATGCGTGTCACATGGACTATTTTAACGATGTACTACCTTTCTGGGTCTGGGAACATTTCAGCTACATTGCTGTCTATGGAGGGTCAGAAAGCACCCAGATCTTTGTGTTCCGAAGATGAACGAAGGTCTTACGGGTTCGGAACGACATGAGGGTGAGTAATTAATGACAGAATTTTCATTTTTGGGTGAACTCTCCCTTTAACTGCCATAGTATGAACTCCCATTGTATGAAAAAAAGCTGCGTAAAGATTCTTAAATTCTCACTTTGTGCTCCACAGAGAAAATAACAATATTGAGGACATGAGGGTGAGAAAATAATGACAGAATTTTCACTTTTAGGTTGAAATGATGTTGTTTATACAAAAATAGCATGCTTAAGGAAGTACTGGCTCCTGACTCTCAGCTCACATCTTGTTTATGAAGAGAAGTTTTGTCCTCACAGTCCTTCCGTTTGTACGTGCTGACAAGTTCGATGATGAAATTCTCACTGTTTGTGGCTAAGAGTATTAGTAAATGCCTATTTTTCTATTTAAAGAATAAGGCGGCTTTAGATTAGCCCCCTTGTCCTTGTACCAGCTCTCTTCGCGGTACTCAAGAACCCTGCTGCAGATTTCTGGTAGCTGGTCTTTCAGTGCGGATCTGTTTAATCAAGCCCTGTTTGAAGGGGGAGGAAAGCCACGTTTCCAGAGAGGGCTTATCGCTGTGGCAGCCAGGCAGAGTTTTGGGGGGGCTGTCAGTGGGCGATTACAGCTTCATCTGCTCTGTGGGAGAAATGTAATTTTTCTGCTGTAATAGCTTTTTTTTCTGTTGTTGTTGACTGGTTATTTAGACACCGAGTGGAGGGACTGTGTTAAAAGTCTGGGGTTTGCATCGTGTGCTTGCTTCCAGCATTAATGTGGCTTGGACTCACAATTCCCATTCACTGCTATTGTTCATTGTTTTGATCTTTATAAGCTCGTTTTCAATCCTTCACGTACACATTTTCCAGTCTTTAGTAATGTACTTATCTGTGGCTCTTACCCCTCCTCAGATCATGATAAAAGCATCTGGGTGACAAATGCTTACGTTGTTTCCCTCCGATTAGTGTTGATAGATAACACCAGTTCATTTTACAGCCTGGTGCTTCACATTTACTTCCCCTATAACTGTAACTGTGAGTTTATTCAAGAGACTGTGGGATACTGACATGATTTGATTGTGTAGTTCGTTTATTGAGGTATATTAGCTCTTTATTGTAGGTTAACGTTCATATATGACACCTGATGGTTGACATGTTTGTGTCACTAAGGGGGAAGAAAAAAAGAACAGGAACGAACAACTGACAGGACACGTTTTAAGGAATGTGGTTTTAAATGCGTCAGTATGATAATGCCTGCGCATTTGAACAGAAAACGCCACCTGTGCTGATGAATAGGGATGTAACGATTCACTCAACTCACGATTCGATTCGATTCACGATTTTGATTTCACGATTCGATTCGATTCACGATTTTTATTTTTTTTTACAAAATGAGATTTTAGACAAATTATAAATTAAATGTGTCCTTTTATTATTGCTTGGACAAAATGACATGCATTCATATAAACTCCTACCCCTAAATGAATCGCGATTTGTTTAGCATCTCAACAGATTTGAATCGTCACATATTTGAATCGATTTTCAACCGGCTCGCAGTTAATCGTTACATCCCTACTGATGAACATTTAATATTATGGATATCTGCAAATATAAACAGCTAAGTTTATGATTTATATAATAAAGAATAGTTCACCTAAAAATGTCAATTCTCATCGTTTGAATGTCATAAATGAATGTCATAAACGACAACAAGCAAAATGCAAATAGGTTTGATATAAATGGTTCTTCGGACTAAATTTTAAATAGCTTACATTTTTATTGAGTAATTTTTCTGTTCTTCAGAAGCATCAGAAGACACGGAATGCAGTATGTCATATGGACTACTTTTAAATTTTTTTTTAATTTTTTATTATTTATTTGTGTGTCATTTTGTCCATAAAACATGTCCAGTACTGAAATTCATAGTTTTACTTGCAAAGCCCATAAATTTGACAGTATTTTACAGTAAAATGTAGGGATGTAACGATTCACTCAACTCTCGATTCGATTCGATTCACGATTTTGATTTCACGATTCGATTCGATTCACGGTTTTTCTTTTTCTTTTTTTTTTTTTTTTTTTACAAATTGGGGTGCAGAAAGAATGTAATGTCTTTGGTTTACAGAGGCAAGATGAAAAGAAAAAATACCATCTAAACTTTTCTAAAGACAGTAAGTTCCCCTCAGACATGCATTCATATAAACTCCTACCCCTAAATGAATCGTGATTTGTTTAGCATCTCAACCGATTTGAATCGTCACATATTTGAATCGATTTTCAACCGGCTCGCAGTTAATCGTTACATCCCTAGTAAAATGACAATTATTTTATTTATTTAGATATGGAAGATAAATTACAGGTAACCAATTAACAGGTTTTTACATTTACATTTAGTCATTTAGCAGACGCTTTTATCCAAAGCGACTTACAAATGATGACAATAGAAGCAATTAAACCAACAAAAGAGCAATAATATGCAAGTGCTATGCCAAGTCTCGGTTAGCCTAACACAGTACACATAGCAAGGTTTTATATATATATATATATATATATACAACAAAATGAAAACAAGTAGATAGAATAGAAAAAGAATAGAGAAAGCTAGTGTTAGAGGCCTTTTTTATTTATTTTATTTATGTTTTAGTATAGCATTTTTCTGTAAAAATTACTAACAGTATTTACAGTGTACTGACACTGAATGAAAAGGAAGGCAAGAGAAAGAAAGATATTGTAACATTGTTCATTCTTATCACATTGTCTTTGTTTTCTTTTGTAAGGACATTTAAAGGAAGTTCACCTAAATTAAAGTTCTGTCATTATTTTCTTGTGAGATAAGCTTTGTGAGGCAAAAATGTAAGTTATTCACTGATATGCACTACTATTCAAAATCTGGGGTCAGTACATTTTTTTTTCTTAAGCAAGGGTGCATTAATTCACAGTGAAGACATTTACATTGTTTAAAAACAATATAGACTTACTGTATATAGTCAGAGCACAGGATCATACATAAAAAAAATAAAACACCATCAGACAGAATATGTGATATGTGACTTAAGGACTTGTAGAAATGTCCTTTTACTGTTTTTCACCTGAAATTGTACTGTAATTCATAGTTTTTACTTGTATTTACCTGTATTTTTCAGTAAAATTACAAATACAAACCATTTTTACAGTGTACAGACAAACAAAAAGTCTTACAGGTTTGGAATAACAATGATAAAAATGATTACAAAATGAAATGATTACAGATAAATGTTTTTCATTTTTGGGTGAACTATCCCATGGTATTTATATCAAGTCTGACAAATATCTAACATTACTTTTCACCTGAAATTGTACTGTAATTCATGGTTTTTACTTGTATTTACCTGTATTTTTCAGTAAAATTACAAATACAAACCATTTTTACAGTGTACAGACAAAACAAAAAGTCTTACAGGTTTGGAATAACAATGATAAAAATGATTACAAAATGAAATGATTACAGATAAATGTTTTTCATTTTTGGGTGAACTATCCCATGGTATTTATATCAAGTCTGACAAATATCTAACATTACTTTATTTGAACTTCAGGCAAATTAACTATGATATGTGAGTTTTAATTGCATTTGGCTTTACATAAATGTCTCGTAAATGTTATAATAATCCCAGTAACACAATCATATATAAACACAGAAACCAAGAAAAAAAAACACGTTTTTCAGATTTTCTGCTAACCATAAATGTAACTGGCTGTGAATAGATTGATTGACACAAGGATGTGATGTATCCCGTGAGCTGGTGGGATTATCAGAGGTCCCTAATCAGATCTCGACCCCATCCGCATTTCTCTGACCGGGGCTTTTAGACTGGGACAGAGATTGATCTGGCTTTTAGTATGAGCTCATCCCACTGAGTGACCATACACTCATTCATCCCAGCAGATAATGGTGTTCCCTGAGCAGATGGGGTCCAGTTACACACAGCCATGCAACTTTTTGGGGGTGAATAGGGAGAAACATAAAAAAAATTTATTGTGATGATACATGTTTTTTTTTCTATTTTGAATTCAGAGTAGGATATATAATCTCACCTGCTATAAATCTGTCATGGTTTGAAATAAGCCGTGCCATCACTCTTGATATAAAATTGTTCTAATACTTTGCCGAGGTTCATTGAGCAGCTTCAAGGAAGTGTTTATCTCAAGCCATGAGTGATGAAGCATGTGATTATGGGTAAACGGGTATGATGGGCGAATGAAAGGAACAAAGACAGACACATTCCTCTATTGTTTGCATGGCTTGGATGACGAATATGAAAAAACATATACAAAAATTTTGGACTCAGTGTGCAAGGACCTTAAGGCATGATGCTAGCAACATCACGGTTGGGGATTCGATTCCCAGGGAACATATAAACTGAAATGTACTTTTTAATCTGTTTTAGACAGTGGTGTAATGTAACGAAGTAATAATACTTCGTTACAGTACTTAAGTATATTTTGGGAGTATCTGTACTTTACTTGAGTTTTTATATCATCTGTACCTGCAGGTTAAATGCACGTCCCCTCTGAGATACATTAAACTGTGTAAATACATCTAAATGCTGTTTCAGATGCAGATTCCAGAAATGTTTTCTTATGTTGGAATGAAAGACACTAAGTACCTTTAATATAGTTAACAATCTATATCACACAAAGAGTAACGTTTTTCTGCAGATATCAGTATGATAACAAATGTAATAATAATTTTATACAAGCTCAGTAAAGTTAGCAATAAGTGACTTACATTTTAGACATAATATTGCCTGTATTGCCTGTTTTTGCTCAATTTTGCCAACGAAAATAGTTCCAAACAAAGATCAGAGCACTGTTTTGCGTCTCTGAGCAATGGACGGTGTTTACTTATTGAATGAATCAGCTTTTTGAATGAATCGGTTGAATAAATGATTCAGTGATTCACTCATTAACACAGTCAAATGCTTTGTTTCTGAATGAATCAGTCGTTTGAATGAATCGGTTGAATCTCAATGACTCACTCATTAACAGTCACTTGCTGCCACCTACTGGCGGTTTTAATTTCACATTTCAACTATTTTTTTCATGTTTTAAAT
>NW_015667279.1:351602-354488 GCF_001515625.1 Sinocyclocheilus rhinocerous
CCAAAAATACAAAATGGAAGAAAGAGTTAAAACTGAACACAATCTTGCTACTCAAGCTGTGTATGAACATTTTATATATATTTATTATATTTTTTATATATATTTATTTGCTTCTTTTCCATTTTGCATTTACTTGTACTTTTGCTTTCAATACTTAAGTACGTTTAAGATTTAAAAAATACTTTTTGTACTTAAGTCCAATAAATATCACATACTTTAAGACTTTTACTCAAGTAATATTCTAAACGGTGACTTCAACTTCTACCAAAGTCATTTTCTGGTAAGATATCTGTACTTTTACTTGAGTATGGCTTTCAGGTACTTTATACACCACTGAGTTTAGATAAAAGCGCTTGCCAAAGGTACAGTTTATAGCCATACAGAAATTATTAGTTGGAATGTTTGGAATTTCAAGATGGCTTGTTTTTATATACCATGTTCTCTGGAATATTTCATTTTTTTTAATCAGCTGAAACATGCTGTGATTAATATTATAGTTATTGTTATTGTTATTTTATTTTGCTTTTTTGAGTAGTACATCTGGACTCTTTCAGTGTCTGTGAAGATGGCATACAGGCCCCTCAAAGATGTGGCAGACTTCACACAGCAAGAGAAATATCAATGAAAAGATGAAAAACAGAAGTGTAACAAAGCCACTGGGCTTTTCAACTCTTGTAGCTCTCTAGGTTTTCTCTCCACGCTGAGAACACATGGCTAATAAGAAGACAGGCACTTCAAGAGAGACCCCAGAGCCTAGAGATGTTTTTTTATGTGGCTGTCATGCCTCGAGAGTGCACAGAGGACGATGTGTGTTTGTGTGCGCGACTGTATTGAATTCAAGAGAAACCCTGTGTCTTATTAATAGTAACTGACACTGTCTATAGGCAGAAACCCCCTTGAAGCAAAATAACTTTCTCTCTCCCCCTTTTATCAATCATCTTGTTTGAATAAGTCGTGTGTGTGGCGTTGTGTCCTCCGCTAATAAGTGAGGAAGATCATATGTGGCAGGCAGGTGTAAATCCCATTGGCTGTATTGCTGGTTTTAGCAGGAAGTGGAAGAATGGGAAGGATATTTCCCCACATGCCCATTCTGTGCACAATGATCTGAGGATTCAGCAGCTGTTCTGCACCCTAGGGCCCCTCTGTATGTGTGTGTGTGTGTGTGTGTGTGTTTTCATGCCTGCACTTGTCTATGCTATGCTATGTATAGTACACCGGGTTATCTGGATGGCATGTCGATGTAACATGCGCCTTCCATGCTGTTTTTGTTTTGACATCTTGGATGATATGGAAACATCATCCCAACAGTTACCGTCAAAAATAATCCATTTGCACTGTGCTGCTTTAAAAAGTGCATGAAGTACATATGAAAGAAAGAAACACTCTAAAAAATGCTGGGTTGTTTCAACCCAACTTTGGGTCAAATATGGACTAACCCAACTTTTGGGTTAAAAATGTAATAAAAAAATTGAACCCAACAGCTGGGTTAGTCCAT
This sequence comes from Sinocyclocheilus rhinocerous, assembly GCF_001515625.1. Taxonomy (NCBI): domain Eukaryota; kingdom Metazoa; phylum Chordata; class Actinopteri; order Cypriniformes; family Cyprinidae; genus Sinocyclocheilus; species Sinocyclocheilus rhinocerous. Next base: position 353,098 of record NW_015667279.1, read on the forward strand.
CTTTGACCCAAAGTTGGGTTGAAACAACCCAGCATTTTTTAGAGTGAAAGGAAGGCAAATAAAGATCAAGTGGAAAGAAAGATATTATTATAACATGTTTTGTATTTTTAACAGTTTCATTCTTATCACATTGTCTTTGTTTCCTGTTGTAAGGACATTCAAAGGAAGTTCACCCAAGTGAAAGTTCTGTCTTTATTTTCTCACCCTCATGTCGTTCCAAACCTGTATGTTGCTATTTTTTTCCATGGAAAAACAAAAGGAGAAATTTTGAAGCTCTTTCTGTTCAAGGACAGTTCATAGTGACCACAGTTGTCAAGCTTTAAAAAGGTCAAAATAGCACCATGAAACTAGACCATATGATTTGTGTGCTATGTTACAAGTCTTCTGAAGATATAGGATAGCTTTATGTGAAGAATAAAAAGAGAGAAAATATAATTAATATTGACAGTCTCATTCGTGCATTGCACCATTGATGTCACTGATTTAAAAAACACCATAAAAGTGGTCTGTGCAAATCATTCACTATATTAAAAGACTTTTGAAGGCATGTGATTTGTTTAATACTTTTATTCAACAAGGGTACAATATATTGATCAAAAGTAGCGGTAAAGACTTTTAATATTGTTAAAAAACTATTTAAAATGAATGTTGTTTTTAAAACTTTGATCTATTCATCAAAAAATCCTCAAAAAAGTGCATCACGTGCAAATTCATCTCCGTCATCACAGGACTTTTTTACTGTATAAGAGCATAAGAGACTTCTTATTTAAAAAAAAAAAATGTACGTTGTTGAACTGAATTTGTCTAATTTGTGAAATAATCATTCAGCCGGTTTTCATTAAAAATATTTAATTAAAAAGAATGTCTGATTTGTGAATGAATCATTGCTTCTTCTCTCATGAACTCTCATAAACGCACCAAGCAGAACTGATAGATTTTGTGTTTGTATGTGAATAATGACTTAAAGGGGTGGTTCATTGCAATTTCACTTTTTTAACGTTAGTTAGTGTGTAATGTTGCTGTTTGAGCATAAAAAATATCTGCAAAGTTACGAAGCTGAAAGTTCAATGCAAACGGAGATATTGTCTTTTAAAATTCTGGCAGTTTAATGCCTACAAAAATGGCTGGTAGGGACTACAACAAGTTACTTCCCGGGTTTGTGACATCACAAACCCAGATAAACCCCCACCCTCAAGAAAAGGCAACAAAGGGGGCGAGGCCATGCTGCGCTGCTTTAGAGAAAAGGAAGAGAAAACTAGAGGTGCATGTAATAATCTATTCATATATGAATCGCAATTCTGTCTTCTAACGATTCTAATGGATTCACAAGTTTCAAAATCAATGTTCTAAAGCAGCGGTTCTCAATCCTGTTCCTCGCGTTCCCCTGCTCT
>NW_015667279.1:354611-355736 GCF_001515625.1 Sinocyclocheilus rhinocerous
CCCCTGCTCTGCACACGCTCTGCATCTCTCTCTCTCTCTCTCTCTCTCTCTCTTTCTCTCATTCAGGTCAACTGTTCCAATTATACACTTTTTTTCACATAGCTATGAGAAGCGTTAAACATGGACGCGGTCGTGCAGTTGCCCTACTGTATTAAAGCTTTAATCAGGATAAAACTGTATATTAAAAGCTAACATAAGCAGTAGCATTTACAAATAACAGCATACCTAAAAGTATGAGACCATAACAAATAAAAAACATAGGCCTACCATTAAAAGCCGTGCTTGCACAGGTTCTGCACGATCCTCTTCAATAATATCCTCTGCTTCTCAATCGAGCTCAAAACTGATAAGCGATATTAACGACGCCTTTGTTTACAATACAACTGAGGAGAGGGGCGGGACGTTAAGAAGCGAACTAGAGACGGTTTAGCTAATTACAACACACTGGGCTAGTTAACCAATCAGAGCCCATCGCCTATTTCTGAGGGAGGGCTTCATAAAAGAAGGAAATTGATCAGCGCGTTTCTCAGAGAAGGGACAGAGCAGTGTGGAATAAAGGTAAATTATGTGAAAAATAATGTGTTTTTTTAAAAACTAAGCATTAACACGTTAGACTGCACCCCATAAACACAATCAAGCCTAGAAAACAACCACTGAACCACCCCTTTAAATTTTCGTCGGTTTCACCTACAAAGCTATTGTATAGCTTCAGAAGCACAAGTCACATTTTTCAGAACCTTTTTTTTGTGTCTTTTTTGGAGCTTGACAGTCCCATTCCCCATTGCCTTTCATTATATTGAAAAGCGTGTCCAGGGCATACTTCAAAAATTCCCTGTTGTGTTCCACGGAAGAAAGAAACAATATGAGGAAAAGGAAATAATAGTCAGAGCTTTCATTTTGGGTGAACTATAACTTCAAAAACCAAATCTAAATTTCATTTGAAGTTGTTAAATTGCACATACAGCCATGAGAGATGATAACTCCGATGTAGGGATATGCCGGTATCAAATTTTCATGTTGCGATTAATTGCTAATGCTTTTATTACGGTATACGGTATTATCACGATATTGAAATTAAGTTTAAAAAAAAAAGTGCTGTCATAAAACAGTATAACAGGTTTAATA